>NW_026652294.1:38148770-38157548 GCF_009828535.3 Hylobates moloch | reverse complement strand
AAAAAAAAAAAAAAAAAAAAAAGATTCTTTGTAATCTCCCCCAACCTTAAGAAGGTTCTTTGTAATTTCCCCACCCTTGAGAATGTACTTTGTGAGATCCACTCCCTGCCTGCAAAACATTGCTCCTAACTCCACCGCCTATCCCAAAACCTATAAGAACTAATGATAATCCCACCACTCTTTGCTGACTCTCTTTTCGGACTCAGCCCGCCTGCACCCAGGTGAAATAGCCTTGTTGCTCACAGAAAGCCTGTTTGTTGGTCTCTTCACTCGGACGCACGTGACACGGCCCAGAGTTTTACTATTACTCAAATCAGTCTCCGCTCATTCGGAGATCAGAGTTTTTAAAGATCATTTGGCGGGTAGGGGCTTGGAAAGTGAGGAGCGCTGACTGGTCAGGATGGAGACGGAATCATAGGAGATCAAAGTGAGATTTTCTTGCTGTCTTCTGTTCCTGGGTGCTGTGGCAGAACTGGTTAGGTCAGATTACAGGTCAGATTACGGGTCTGGGTGGTGTCAGCTGATCCATCGAGTGCAGGGTCTGAAAAGTATCTCAAGTACTGATCTTAGGTTTTACAATAGTGATGTTATCCCCAGGAGCAATTTGGGGAGGTTCAGACTCTTAGAGTCAGGGGCTGCATGACCCCTAAACTATAATTTCTGATCTTGTAGCTAATCTGTTAGTCTTGCAAAGGCAGACTGGTCCCCAGGCAAGAAGAGAGTCTTTTCGGTTAAGGGCTATTATCAATTTTGTTTCAGAGTCAAACCATGAACTGAATTCCTCCCCAAAGTTAGTTCAGCCTATAATGAGGAATGGACAAGGACAGCTTAAAGGTTAGATGCAAGATGGGGTCGGTTAGGTCTGATTTCTTTCACTGTCATAATTTCCTGTTATAATTTTTGCAAAGGAGGTTCCATTGCCTCCCCAGTGACTGCGGATCTCGTCACACCTGCCACCGTAATCGGTCCTGATAGCTTCCCCCACCTTAGCCAGAGCTGCTTTGTTTTCCCAGTGAGACTGTGTGAAGGTGACAGTCTTTCTGGGGTCTTCCTGCGGACCAGGCATCTCTGTCCTGCCTTCCCCTGGATAATGCAGTAAGGGAACCCCACTGTAGGACACGGTGCAGACAGGGAGACAGCCAGCTCGACGAGAGTCACGTGCAGTCACCACCAGCTGAGGCTTCTTGTTTTCCACCAGGTGCTGTCGGGGTTAACCCTGCTCGTGGGACAGTTGGGGTCTTCATGGAGATGCCCTCTTTGCCGGCAGCTTTCTTCTCTGCACGGGCCAACAGCCTCTGCTGCTTTTCTTGCCCTGTCTCTGGTCTGTACCATGGTCCAGCTGATGCAGTTGAGGAGCTGTTTTCTTGGTCCAAGGCCTGGATGAGTCGGTCACTCGCAGGAGGCACTTTCAGCTGCTCGTGGAGGTAAGCCCTCTGCCACTGCAACCAGAATTAGCTGGGCCATTCAACAATCAACAAAGCAGGTGAGGTCCCTTTTGGGCTGGATATCCTTGGGAGCCCCTCCCTCTCTGCAGGAGAGAGAGCTTTTCTCTTTCTCTTGCCTAGTAAACCTCTGCTCTTAAACTCACTCCTTGTGTGTGCCCGCATCCTCAATTTCCTTGGCACCAGACAATCAACCTTGGGTATTACCTCAGACAACGAGCTTCGAAAGTTTAATGGAACAGACCATCTACCCCTGTTGTGCCCCACTTAGCTCTGTCCCGGAAGCCACTAGGCACCTAGGCTGTGAGAGTTTCAGTCTTTAACCCCCAATGACAGCTTGCTCAGGGCACACCCAGTCCCTCGTTAGTGCTGCTGAGCAACTGCACCGTGTCCTCAGGCTCCAGAGAAAAAAACACCTCAGTTCATAGCCCTGCTCAGCTGACGTCCTCAAAGCACATCTTCTTTTTTTTTTTTTTTTTGAGACGGAGTCTTTCTCTGTCCCCCAGGCTGGAGTGCACTGGCGCGATCTCGGCTCACTGCAAGCTCCGCCTCCCGGGCTCACGCCATCCTCCTGCCTCAGCCTCCCGAGTAGCTGGGATTACAGGTGCCCACCACCACGCCCGGCTAATTTTTTTTTGTATTTTTAGTAGAGACAGGGTTTCACCGTGTTAGCCAGGATGGTCTCGATCTCCTGACCTTGTGATCCGCCCGCCTCGGCCTCCCAAAGTGCTGGGATTACAGGCGTGAGCCACCGCGCCCGGCCTCAAAGCACATCTTCTCAGCATCTATCTGGTCAGGGGGCACCTTCAGCCTGTGCCAAACCCGGCTTCCCTCACAAACCCTACCAGGCCTTAGCACTGATACAGGATCCTAGGGACTGAATGTTTCTGTCCTCCCCACCCTGAATTCATAGGTGGAAGCCCTACTCCCCAGTGTGATGATATTTGGAGGTCGGGCCTTTGGGAGATAATTACATTTAGATGAGGTTGTAAGGGTGGGGTCCCCACGATAGGATTTGTGCCCTTGTTGGAAGAGAAGGAGGCCAGAGTGTGCTCTCTCATCCACGTGAGGACACAGCAAGAAGGTGGCTGTCTGCAAACCAGGAAGCGAGCCCTCCCCAGACACTGGATCTGCCAGTACCTTCACCTTGGGCTTCCCAGCCTCCAGAACTGTGAGAAATAAATGTTTTTTGTTTAAGCCACTCGGTCTGTGGTGTTTTGCAATGGCAATGCAAGCTGACTAAGACACAGGGTCACTAGTTCTATTTCCTCTTCAGTCATAATGGGCTTCCCTCGGGCCCTTTGGTGCCCTTTCCCGTCAGCAGACTTTAGCTAGAGCCATCTCTGTTCGTCACAGAGGTTCTAAGGACATTAGACCTCCAAAAGAAAGGGACTAGGGTCTCAAATTTCTTTTCTTCACAGAAGCTTTTTGGCCCCACCTTTCAGTGGCCTGTCTGCAAACCAAAACTGGCAAAGAAGGGCAGTCTCCCCTGAGCCACTGGAGAAGTCCTGCCTCCCCTGCCTGGGGTAGGTGACCCCACTTAAACAGTTAAGGGGAGCTGCTCAGGGTTTACGAAGTCACTTGCTAACTTCCCTAAACAAAGAAGTTATTAGTAACTTTTAAATGTCAGCTTGGGTAAACAAAACAAGTTTAAGTTCCTGTAATCAGGCAGCATGTTTTTATTATTATTATTATTATTATTATTATTATTATTTTTATTATTATTTGAGATGGAGTCTTGCTCTTTCGCCCAGGCTGGAGTGCAGTGGCGCGATCTCGGCTCACTGCAAGCTCTGCCTCTCAGGTTCACACCATTCTCCTGTCTCAGCCTCCGGAGTAGCCGGGACTACAGGCATCCGCCACCACGCCCGGCTAATTTTTTTGTATTTTTAGTAGAGACGGGGTGTTTCACCGTGTTAGCCTGGATGGTCTCCATCTGCTGACTTCATGATCTGCCCGCCTCAGCCTCCCAAAGTGCTGGGATTACAGGCGTGAGCCACCGCGCCCAGCCACCATGTTTTATTATTAAAAGTTAATGGGGGCCAGGCATGGTCAGGAGTTCAAGACCAACCTGGCCAACGTGGTGAAACTCCATCTCTACTAAAAATACAAAAATTAGCCGGGCGTGGTGGTGGGTGCCTGTGGTCCCAGCTACTCAGAAGGCTGAGGGGGGGAGAATTGCTTGCACTTGGAAAGCGGAGATTACAGTGAGCCAAGATCGCGCCATTGCACTCCAGCCTGGGCTACAGAGTGAAACTCCATCTCAAAAACAAAACAAAAAGAGTTAATGGGAAGAAAAGCTATTGCCAGCAAAGGTCACAGGCAGGCTGGGTGGCTATGAGACCCCTCAGAGAGGCTGGGACTGGGGAGGGGTGTAGGGAGGGTAGATTACATTCAGACTGACTCATGCTTACCTGAGGCTGTGAGATCCCAGCCCTTAGGGCAGATCCTGAGTCTGGAGCAGGCTTGGCTTATACCAGGCGGGGCTGGGAGACCCCTCCAGCAGGTCCCTGGAGGCCATGGCAGGTGCAGCTGGGCCCAGAGCATTACATGCCGTGAATGGGAGGAGAGCCGCCGTTCTGTTTGATTCTCTCGGCTCTCATGTCCTTCTCAGCAAAATCAGCTTGAGTCTCTGCCTCAAAACTTGCAAAGTGAAGCTCTGAAACCCCGTCAGTGAAGATACGCTTGCATTTGGCCTTTAAGGAAATAACTCTGAGGGACTCTCGAGGCAGTCTGTGAAGCAGGCAGGCTGCCAAGACACCGTAGGGTGACGCTGGGGGAAGAACCATCACTGGTAACCCCGACTGCAGGGAGCAGTGGTTGGCGGAATCCCCTGGCGGGAGGCACTGTCTTCCCAGAGCAGGAGTACAGTGTCCTCTGGGTGGAGAGAACTCAGCAATGCTGAGGGTGGGGTTGCTCAGCCTGTGCAGATACCCTTACTTACTTGTCCCCTCTCCCCACTTCCTAATTTTACTATAAAAGAGGGAAGGAGGCTGGGCGCGGTGGCTCACGCCTGTAATCCCAGCACTTTGGGAGGCTGAGGCGGGCGGATCACAAGGTCAGGAGATCGAGACCATCCTGGCTAACACAGTGAAACCCTGTTTCTACTAAAAATACAAAAAATTAGCCAGGCGTGGTGGCGGGCGTCTGTAGTCCCAGCTACTCGGGAGGCTGAGGCAGGAGAATGGCGTGAACCCCGGGGGACGGAGCCTGCATTGAGCCGAGATCACGCCACTGCACTCCAGCCTGGGCAACAGTGAGACTCTGTCTCAAAAAAAAAAAAAAAAAAAAAAAGAGGGAAGGAACACAAAAGTCTGTTAGGGCAGAGAGGCTGTGGATTGCATTTAGTGTGTCAAGAGTAAAACTCAAGAAGCTCTTTTTCAGAGTCTTTTAAATCTGGGGCTTATACATGCAATCGTCCTGGTTTCTGAACTCCATTTAATACATCTGGGGATGAAACAGAAGCTATCACGCTCTCATGCCGAGCTGCCTCAACACCTTTAGGGGCTTTGCAAACCTTTTTCGACTCTAAGATGTGAACCAGAAAGTGTTTGTGATTTAAGCTAGAATGAGTTACAAGTTGGCAAAAGAAAGATAATGAGAGGTAAGTGTAGCCAAATAGTTCTCAGGAGCTGAATAATTGAATACTCTTAGCTATGTAAGAATGATCTCTTTACTGTTTCACTTCAGCTACTTAGAAGTATAATGCAGATTGATTGCCCTCAAGTGACTTCCTGCCTCAGCCTCCTGAGTAGTTGGGAGTACAGGCACACAACACTAGTCCTGGCTAATTTTTAAATTTTTTGTGGAGACAGGGTCTTGCTATGTTGTCCAGGCTATGAAGGTAATTTTATATATTATTTTAAATAATTTTGTGCATGAAACAGTTTCGACGGCATTTTGACTGAAACCTGTCACATGAGGTCAGGTGTGAAATTTTCCACTTGTGGCTCAGAAAATTTTGGATTTTGGTGCCTTTCGGATTTTGGATTTGGGGATTAGGGTCGCTCAACCTGTATTAAAAAATAGTTGGGGTGCAGGGGAGTCTCTCTTCTTGCAGACTGGCACCTGCAGCTGTGACCACACGGTGGCGCTGCTACCCTGATGTTGGGAACATAAGCGAAAAAAGAAAAAACCCAACTTCCTAAGGGCGAAAGAGTAAACTACAAATATGAAATACGGTTTAATACTGATTGCAGTAATTTTTTAAAACTTTGCCTTTTGCATAAAAAAATTGTGATAAAATACACACCACATAAAATTTAACCGTTTTTAAGTATGTATTTCTGTTGCATGCGGCACATTCATTGCTGTGCAACCATCCACGGAACTCTTTTCATCTTTTTTTTTTTTTTTTGGGAGAGAGAATCTCGCTCTGTTGCCAGGCTGGAGTGCAGTGGCGTGATCTTGGCTCACTGCAACCTCCGCCTCCTGGGTTCAAGTGATTCTCCTGCCTCAGCCTCCTGAGTAGCTGGGACTACAGGCGCCCGCCACCATGCCCAGCTAATTTTTGTATTTTTAGTAGAGACGGGGTTTCACCATGTTGGCCAGCATGATCTCGATCTCTTGACCTCGTGATCCGCCCGCCTCAGCCTTCCAAAGTGCTGGGATTACAGGCGTGAGCTACCGCGCCCAGCGGGAACTCTTTTCATCTTGCGAAACTGATACTCTAAACCCATGTAACAGCAACTCCCCATTCCCCGCCCACCAACCCCTCCCCCTGGCGACCACACCATTCTACTTTTTGTCTCTATGAATCTGACTGCTTTAGGTAGTGGGATTATACAATATTTGTCCCTGTGTGACTGGGTTATTTCACTCAGCATAATATCTTCAAGGTTTATCCATGGTGTAGCATGTGTCAGAATTTCTTTATTTTTTGTGATGAGCCTGGCTTTGTCGCCCAGGCTGGAATGCAGTGGCTCAATCATAGCTCACTGCAGCCTTGAACTCCTGGGCTCAAAAGATCCGTGTCTCACCCTTGTTGCCCAGGCTGGAGTGCAGTGGCACGATCTCGGCTCACTGCAACCTCCACCTCTCGGGTTCAAGCGATTCTCCTGCCTCAGCCTTCCGAGTAGCTGGAATTACAGGCGCTCGCCACCATGCTTGGCTAATTTTTTTTTTTTTTTTTTTTTTGTATTTTTAGTGGAGATGGGGTTTAGCCATGTTGGCCAGGCTGGTCTCGAACTCTTGACCTCAGGCGATCCACCCGCTTCAACCTCCCAAAGTTCTGGGATTACAGGCGTGAGCCACCGCACCCGGCCCAGCTTTATTTATTTTTATAAATTTATGGGAAACAAGTGTAATTTTGTGACATGCATAGATTGTGGAGTGGTGAACTCAGGGCTTTTAGAGTCTCCATCACCCAAACAATGTACCTTGTACCCAGTAGGTAACTCCTCATCATCTGGGAATATTTAATTTGAAATTAATTTTATATGAAAACAAACAAATGTATTAGATACTATATACTTGTGGCAAGTGGCTCTCTTGGAGTTTGCTGTCCTCTGACAGGCAGGTGTGTAGGTGAAAAGTCTGGAGTGTGAGGTTCTGGACTGAGGCTCTTCCAGGGGTGGCTGAGGCACCATTTCTCCAGAAAGCCCTCCCTGGACACCTTATTTCTGGGGTCCCACTCACTCCATGCTTGTGAACCTGTATATTTTCCGTTTTGATTTTTATTTTTTTTTGAGATGGAGTTTTGCTCTTGTTGCCCAGGCTGGAGTGCAATGGTGTGATCTCAGCTCACCATAACTCCGCCTCCGGGTTCAAGCGATTCTCCTGCCTCAGTCTCCAGAGTAGCTGGGACTACAGGTGCGCGCCAACACACCCGGCTAACTTTTTTATATTTTTAGTAGAGACAAGGTTTCACCATGTTGGCCACGCTGGTCTCGATCTCCTGACCTCACCATCCGTCCGCCTCAGCCTCCCAAAGTCCTGGGATTACAAGCATGAGCCACCGCGCCCAGCCTTATTTTCCTCTTAACTGTGCTGTTCCCGAAGGTAGGGTCCCTTCATTTCTGTGCTTCTGACACAGGCAAGAGCTGCCACGCTGTGGGCAGATGATGCCCCCCCACTCAGGACCCTCTGGTTGTGCTTGGCTTCATAGAACCTTGTGATCTTGTCGAGAAGACAGAAAACCATTTGGTTCTGATACGGGAGTCGGGCAGGGAAGTGCTGGGGAGAGAAGGGCGGGTCTCTGGCTAGGGCTTCACCCCCGGGCCTGTGTCCACGGACCTTGGCGAGGGCAGGCATTTCTGTTTTCATGCCCAAATGTTGCGTTTCCCAAGACCATCCTGGCCTGCCACACCCCTATCCTGTGCCTATAAAAGCCCTGAGACCCTAGCGGGCAGACACAGAAGCGGCTGGACGTCGAGGGGAACGCACGGGCATAAGAGCACACTGACAGGCGGATGCCGGCAGGTCACTGACCAGCAGAATGATTTGCGGAGTTTGGCCGAGGCGGTTGGAGGAGAGCCCGGGCACTGGGTGGCCCGACTCCGGGCCGGGGGAAACCACCTTCCCACTCCATCCCCCTTCTGGCCACCCCATCCACCTCGCTGAGAGCCACCACTCCATAAAAAACCTTACACTCATTCTCCAAGCCCACATGTGATCCCATTCTTCTAGTACACCAAGGCAAGAACCCCAGGACACAGAAAGCCCTCTGTGCTTGTGATAAGGCAGAAGGTCTAATAGAGCTGATGAACACAAGCCGCCTACAGACGGCAAAACTAAAAGAGCCCCCGTCACACACGCCCACTGGGGCTTCAGGAGCTGTAAGCATTCACCCCCGGATGCTGCGGTGGGGTTGGAGCCCCACAAGCTGCCCGTCAGCAGGCTCCTGCTAGAGGTTTGAGCAGTGGGATTCTGAAAAAGCGAGCCATTCGCGCTGTCACACGCCCTCCGACGGGGACAAGGGAACCTTTCCTGTTTCCGTTGCTGCTTCCAGTCCCCAGTGCCCTTGTGGCATTTCAAAAGCATGGATGTCGGCCACGGGCGGTGGCTCACGCCTGTAATCCCAGCACTTTGGGAGGCCGAGGCAGGTGGATTGCCTGAGCTCAGGAGTTGGAGACCAGCCTGGGCAACACGGTGAAACATCGTCTCTACTAAAATACAAAAAAAAAAAAAAAAATTAGCCGGGCGTGCAGGCAAGCGCCTGTAGTCCCAGCTACTCAGGAGGCTGAGGCAGGAGAATCGCTTGAACCTGGGAGGTGGAGGTTGCAGTGAGCCGAGATCGTGCCACTGCACTCCAGCCTGGCAACAGAGACAGACTCCGTCTCCAAAATAATAATAATAATAATGATAATAATAATAATAATAATAATAATAATAATAA
>NW_026652294.1:38132420-38145770 GCF_009828535.3 Hylobates moloch | reverse complement strand
TTTTGTATTTTTAGTAGAGATGGGGTTTCTCCATTTTGGCCAGGCTGCTCTTGAACTCCTGACCTCGGAGGATCCACCCACCTCAGCCTCCCAAAGTGCTGGGGTTACAGGCGTGAGCCACCGCACCCTGCTATGATCTGCTTTTAATCTGACATCTTCTCACTGTTGTCACAGCCACCTCCAGTCCCAAACACCATCGTCACCTCTCTTCTGGGACTTTGACAACAGCATCCCCTGCCAACTCTCACCCCTAAAGGTTCATCCTCATACAGCAGCCTGAAGGTGACTTTAAAAAATGTAAATCAGGTCATGTGTCACCTTGTTTAACTCACCAATAATTCCCCATTTCACAGAGAAGAAAACTCCTCCCGCCTTCCACGCCCTGGAGGTCCCCGTGATCCAGCCCCTGCCTCCCTCTCTGGCCCCATCCTCTGCCTCCTCTGCTCACACTCACCGGCCTGCTCCCTCTTCCCCAGCACATACCTGCTGTGCAATATGTGAGTGAATGAGCCAGAGACAGGCAGAGAGAGAGCCTGTGGAGGAGGGAACGGCCGAAGCACGGAATGAGGCATATAAACACAGGAAGACAGAGACCGGGGGAAGTGGAAACAGACGGCGGAGAGGCCAGGGAATTCTCTCGTGATTTGGGGAACCTCGCTTTCTCCAGGGCCCCACCCCTTCTCTTTGTTGGAATTGGGCCTGGGACAGGTTACTAGTGGGGTTGGGGCTGATGGAGGTGTGGGAGCGGGAGCTGAGTTCAGGACTCAGTTCTGGACCAGGCTGGAGATGGGCCTGGGTGGGAACTGGGAATTTGTCCCTTCCCAGGAGGTGGCTCTCCTGGGCTCCTCATTTTTGTGATTGGGGGTGGGGAGGGGGGCTGTTTCCCCTTTCTCTCATATCTTTTTTCGCTTCCTGCTCTTGAAGTTCCCAAAATTGTTGGTGTCTCCAAATTCCCAACCAGGAACTGATTCTTCTGCTCCCATCCGGCAGCCCGAGTTGCAGGAAGCTGGGGCCTTCCTCTGGGGCTCAGTTGCCAGGCTCTCCAGCCGGCCCATATTGACTCCTGTCATTCCCCAGGGGAGTAAATGTAAGTCAAGCACCTGAAGCTCAGGGGGAGGGAAGCAGAGCTTTCTCTGCGGCAACTGGAGGAGGTTAAAATGAGTAAAGGAATTGATTTTCTTTTCTTTCTTTTTTTTTTTTTTTTTGAGATGGAGTCTTGCTCAGTCAGGCTGGAGTGCAGTGGCGTGATCTCGGCTCACTGCAACCTCCGCCTCCCGGGTTCAAGCGATTCTCCTGCCTCAGCCTCCAGAGTAGCTGAGATTACAAGCGCACATCACCACACCCAGCTAATTTTTGTATTTTTAGTAGAGACGGGATTTCACCACACTGGCCAGGATGGTCTTGATCTCCTGACCTCATGATCCACCCACCTTGGCCTCTCAAAGTGCTGGGATTATAGGCGTGAGCCACAGTGCCCAGCCAGTAATTGATTTTCTTTGAGTACCTACCATGAGAGTAAAGAAATTGATTTTCACTGAGCACCTACAATGTGAGGGCTTTGCTTATACAAAAAAAAAAAAAAGGCTCAGTGTTAGACACTTTGCCTTACATTAACCCATTTAATACCAACAAGAACAGAGTGAGGCAGTTATGATTATACCCATTTCCAGCTGAAGAAGCTGAAGATCAGAAACCTTGAGTCACTTGTCCAAGGTTCCCTTATGGCTGGTAAGTGGCAAAACCAGAATTCCAGATCACGTTTGATTCCGAAGGCCCTGCCTGGCTTCCCACAGGGAGTCACTTTTACACGAGTCGGACTCTTGTTTTGTTTTTTTCTGGGTTGGTGCTGGGCATGGAGATTGAGCAGTGAGTAAGGTAGTTCCTGAGGTCAGGGAGCTGGCAGTCCAGACAGGGAGAGAGGCACAAAACAAGAGCTGAGGCCATCAGTGCCTTCATGCAACACAGATTTATGGGGACAGACCAAGCACAGGTACCTTTCTAGGTGCTGGGGATTTAGGACTGAGTGAGCCTAAGTCTTGGTGCCTGGTTGTATGTGCAGAAAGATAATAACCGAAATACATAACATTCATTATCAAATGGCGATGAGTGCTGTGGAGAAAAACAGAGCAAGGAAGAAAGAGGGGAGGGGTGTGGTGGGGGTGCACACAGAGTCTTGTGATGTGGGGACACGGATAGTGGGGGCATGAAGCCCACCCTCTTGGCCTCTCGGCCTCTCAGACTGGTGCTGGGGGCCTGTCCATGTTTGCCCTGTCCACTTGCCTGGCGAAAGGGGAGTCCAGGGTGGCGCTGCTGCAGGTGGTCTTGGCATGGGTGGGGCACTCTCTCCGGTGGCCTGCATTGGACCTTGCCCTTTGGCATGTGGACCCTAAAGTCAAGGAGAGCTTTTCATGTTGATGCTGGTATTTGTGTACTGAACGAACTCTTTATTACCATTTTGTTTCCTTAAAGAAATTAACAGTCAGTTTGTTAAAGTACATTTTAAACCTAATTTTTCCTTAAGCTTCTTGTAAGTTCAGCTTATAAACGTAATTATTCTTTCTTTTTTTGAGACAGAGTCTCACTCTGTCACCCAGGCTTGAGTGCAATGGCATAACCTCGGCTCACTGCAACCTCTGCCTCCTGGGTTCAAGCAATTCTCCTACCTCAGCCTTCAGAGTAGCTGGGACTACAGGCGCATGCCACCACGCCAGGCTAATTTTTTGTATTTTTATTAGAGACCGGGTTTCACCATGTTGGCCAGGCTGGTCTCGAACTCCTGACCTCAGGGGATCCACCCATCTCGGCCTCCCAAAGTGCTGGGATTACAGGTGTGAGGCACCGCGCCTGGCCGTAATTATTCTTTTAATAAATTGTGCTAAATAAGAGCCACCAAGTTTACCTTCTCACTGATTATTGCATAATAATGAAAGTCAAAGACACGCAACTCTCTTAAATAATCAGCTTCATTCACAATGCAGTTAAATGCCCAGAAACATTTTTAAACTGAGTTTACACATTTGGTGTATTTTGAGGATTTGATTTTAACAATCAAAAACTTAGTAAATAAGGCAAATTAATATTCATAAGGAATCTCAAGGACTCTTCAACATTCCAACATTGTTTACAAACCTAATCAAATTATTTCATACATTTCAACTGAAAAAGAAAGCACAAGTCTAAAATCAAGTGCTTCATTTTATATTTTAATTTGCTATCACCGGCTAATTTCAAATCTTTTAGTATGCTGAATTTTCTTACAAATTATAATACCAAATATAGATTGTCTTAAATTTAGCACAAATGTATTAATACTACATGTCGGATTTACTTCGTTGCCTATATATTTAGTTTCAAACCTTCCTAGTTTGGAATACACTTTCTTGAGGGAAAAGCATTCACGTTCTGGATCCCCTGGGGTTGCCAGGCGTTGCCTGGGGCTGCTTGCTGGACAGAGTTCTGACACCGAATGTGTGCGGTCTGGGCTGCTCATCACTAGCATAATTTTCCTGGAGCCACAGGGAGAAGCTCTCCATCCCGTTCTAGTTGCTAAATCCATGCTCTCCAGATGGGATTGAACTCACAGCCCATATTTCTTGGGTTCTATATTTTTCCATATTCCATATATTTTTTTTTGGTTGACCTGAATGGATGGAATACTGAACCACCACTATGGCTGCAACTAAGTTCCTTCCCTTTCCTGCTGGGGTGAACACAGAATTCTTTACCATTTATTCAGTGTGAGCACGATCCAACTCTACCAGGCATTTATGATTGGCTTGCGCGGATGACCTTACGGGGGAAATGCATTCTTTTCAGCTCCTACGGTGGTTTCCACCTGTCCACCTCTTGGGTGGGTTCCTTTGGCTCGACCTTTTTCCTTCTGGGGTAGCACAGGACTTTCCCTCGGATCACTCACGCTTTGCTGTCACACTGCAAGATTACGGGAACTCTTGAAGGTCTCTTCCAGTCTTCCCAGAGACTGTGGGTTGCTGAGCAGGAAGACCCTTCACCTTAGCTAGGGTTGGCTCTTTCAGGCTTTGTTTGAGCAAGGTAATTCTGAGGACTCCAGTTAGGACACAACATTCCCTTTACCTATTTCTTTTTTTTTAAGATGGAGTCTGGTTCGGTCACCCAGGCTGGAGTGCAGTGGCACAATCTCAGCTCACTACAACCTCTGCCTCCTGGGTTCAGGCAATCCTCCTGCCTCTGCCTCCCAAGTAGCTGAGAATACAGGCGTGCACCACCATGCCCAGCTAATTTTTGTATTTTTAGTAGAGAAGGGGGTTTCACCATTTTGGCCAGACTGGTCTCGAACTCCTGACCTCAAGTGATCCACCCACCTCAGCCTCCCAAAGTGCTGGGATTACAGGCGTGTGCCACTGCACCCGGCCCCCTTTACCTATTTCTGAAATCCTCGCTAAGCTTCCGAGAGGGTCCTCCTGGAAGCCTTCATGTCATGGGAGACTTGTGGGCTGCTCCTGCCCCCTGGGGTGGGAGAGGGGAGGACAAGGCACCTCTCACCTGTAGAAACTCTTCTCCAAATGCTTCTTCTCTTCCTTCCATCCCACTTTATGTTTTTGTTTTAGAATCTCATCTGCTGTTATAAAGAACATCCACTTCTAGGCCGGCCATGGTGGCTCACGCCTGTAATCCCAGCACTTTGGGAGGCGGAGGCAGACGGATCACGAGGTCAGGAGATCGAGACCATCCTAGCTAACATGGTGAAACCCCGTCTCTACTAAAAATACAAAAAATTAGCCGGGCGTGTTGGTGGGCGCCTGTAGTCCCAGCTACTCAGGAGGCTGAGGCTGGAGAATGGCGTGAACCTGGGAGGCGGAGCTTGCAGTGAGCTGAGATCGCACCACTGCACTCCAGCCTGGGCGACAGAGCGAGACTCCATCTCAAAAAAAAAAAAAAAAATCCACCATGCTTAACCCCAGTCCTGGGAATGCCTCGTGATTGTCCTTAGTGTAAGAACATGTATGCCCTTAGGTCAAAGCAAAGCAACATTGATGTCATCACAGAAATTACAGGTTATGTATGACACACTTAGCCTTCTTGCATGTTGTGAAGGGCTGCTTTAAGTGTCTTGTGCAGAGTATACCCACCCTTCCGCTGTGGTACAGAAGCCCTGGGTCTGGGGAGCGACGCTGCGGGAATCAATTGTCTCACGGCCACCCAGGACGTGGCCTCTGCTCGGAAGTCCCTAGTGTTTCTTTTTTCTTTTTTTTTGAGACGTCTTGCCCTGTTTTGAGACAGAGTGAACCTGGCAGTTTGTAATCTAGTCCTTTGTTCTTGCCTGTGTGTGTGTGTGTGGCAGGGTGGGGTGTATGGGAGGTAGGTGCCCTAGGGGGAGAATGAATAGAACTCTTTATCTATGTCTCCAGTTATTGTTAGAAGTAAGCATGGCATCCCTTATGCTGTTTTTTTTTTTTTTTTGAAATGGAGTCTTATCACCCAGGCTGGAGTGCAATGGCACCATCTCAGCTCACTGCAACCTCTGCCTCCTGGGTTCAAGCAATTCTCCTGCCTCAGTCTCCTGAGTAGCTGGGATTACAGGCATGTACCACCACACTTGGCTAATTTTTATATTTTTAGTAGAGACGGGGTTTCACCATATTGGCCAGGCTGGTCTCGAACTCCTGCCTCAAGTGATCCTCCCACCTTGGCCTCCCAAAGTGCTGGGATTACAGGCATGAGCCACCATGCCAGCCCCCAGCTTTATGCTGTTCTAATAACATTTTTGTTATGAAGTAGAAAGAGGGCTTGAGCCACTATTTACATTCAGTTATGAGAACGTTGAGCTATGACCGCTGTAGTAAGGGTGGCAGAGATATTTAGGGGGTTGGATGGGTAACTCACCAGGTGCGGTAGGAGAGAGGAGGGTCCAGGCTGCATCCTGGGGTTTTCCATGAAGAGCATGGGGGAAGCAGGTTGACAGTGGCGGTGGTGAGGGCACATCTATTCCAGAAGTATTTGAAGGATTCGCCAACCACCCCCCTACCAAAAAAAAAAAAAAAAACCCCAAAACCAGAAAACCCAAACAACAACACAACAGAAAGACTGTAAAATGTATCTGAGAATAAAGAGTATGGGCTGGGTAAATGTAAATCATAGTAGAAAGTCAAGATAGAGAGAAAAAGACGGCTATAAGGACCGACAAAGTTGTTAACATGTAGTGTCTGGTTTCACTCTGAGATTCCTGGAAGCCAAAGTGAAAAAGGAAACACATTTACGGGATGCTTATTATCAGAGGGGGAAAAAAATGCCCTGGCTTTATTTGGGGAACTAAGAGAATATGAAGTGTGATTTTTTTTTTTTTTTTTCTTTTTCCTTCTTTTTGAGACGGAGTCTCGCTCTGTTGCCCAGGCTGGAGTGCAGTGGCGCCCTCTTGGCTCACTGCAACCTCCACCTCCCGGGTTCAAGCAATTCCTCTGCCTCAGTGTCTCAAGCAGCTGGGATTATAGGCACCTGCCACTATGCCCGGCTAGTTTTTTTTTGTATTTTCATTAGAGATGGGTTCACCATGTTGGCCAGGCTGGTCTCAAACTCCTGACCTCAGGTGATCCACCCACCTTGGCCTCCCAGTGTTGGGATTACAGGGATGAGCCAGGCACCTGGCCTGCTCTCTGGATTTATGTGGCAATATAAGATGGAGCTGGGGCAGCGACTTGTCCTCTATGACGTGTTGCTCTTGTAGTTTGCAGCCAAGCTTGTAGCACTTCTGCCTTCTTTAGAGCCAGTGTGCTCTGCTAAGGGGAGCCACAGTACTGCAGAGGCCTTGGCTCACTCTGGACCTGGCATCTGAGGCACTTCTTGCAGACCTCAATACCATTGAGCTTGGCACCCCAAATAGCCCTGTACCCCGCTCACACCAGCTGAACAGGGTAGGGATATTTGTGGCATTCCCTGGGGGTCCTGTTTGCTCCACAGATAGGGCTCCTTCTGCCTCCCTCCACACCACAGTCCCAGGCTGTTCTGCCCTTCGCTCACCCTTATCCACACCGCACCTTGCAGAGATGCCTCAGAGTTTGTGGCATGTGAGGGAAATCTTTTCTTAATTTCCAATAGTTATATGAATATTTTCTCTATTGAATTATTACTATTGTAACTTCAATAGGGAACATATTGGGAAGTTGTGTGGAGAGAATGTATTAGTCAGGGTTCTCCAGAGGGACATACTAATAGGATAGATGTATATATGAAAGGGAGTTTATTAAGGAGTATTGACTCACACGAACAGAAAGAGAAGTCCCACAATAGGCAGACTGTCTGCAAGCTGAGGAGCAAGGAAGCCAGTCCGAGTCCCCAAATCTCCAAAGTAGGGAAGCCGACAGTGCAGCCTTCAGTCTTTGGCCGAGGGCCTGAGAGGCCCTGGCAAACCACTGGGCCAAGAGTCCAAATGCTGAAGAACTGGGAGTCCGATGTCCCAGTACAGGGGAAAGATGGAGGCCGGAAGACTCAGCCAGTCTAACCTTCCACGTTCCTCTGCCTGCATTTATCCTAGCTGAGATGGGAGCTGATTAGATGGTGCTCATCCAGGCTGAGGGCAGGCCTGCCTCTCCCGGTCCACTGACTCAAATGTTAATCTCCTTTGGCAACACCCTCACAGACACACCCAGGAACAATACTTTGCATCCTTCAATCCAGTCAAGTTGACAGTCAATAGTAACCATCACAGGGAAATACACAGGCTCAGGTCTTCATCCTGGACTGAACGATTCCCTCCTTGTCTTCCTCCTGCCTCTCTGGCTGCACTTTCCCCTTCTCCTTTCCAGGTCCATGTGGGTGTTTTTCAGGCTCTGTTCTAGACCCTTCTCTCCGCTTCCCTGGCTTTGATTGCCTTTGATGGTTCCCAGTCTCTGGCCCCCAAGTGTCTGATTCATCTGTGTCCACCTGCCTTCTAGTCAGCAATACCCGAATGCACCAACAGCACAAGAAACCCATGTCCCAAACAAAACTCCGAGACTCCTTGCCCTGCTGGCAACCAGCTCTCCCATGGGCTCCTTGGCCGATGACTGGCTTCACCAGCCACCTGCTTGTTTCAGCCCGAAAACTGGCTCTCCCAGGTTCCCCTCTCCTCTGCTTCCCACAGCCGATGTTTACAATGGTTGCTGCTAAGTCCACGCCTCTCCTGTGGTTGGGCTTCCTAGGGTTCTTGCTAACATCCTTTAGAATACAGGGACACGGGCTGAGTGCGGTGGCTCACGCCTGTAATTCCCGAACTTTGGGGGCCGAGGCATGTGGATCACCTGAGGTCAAGAGTTCCAGACCAGCCTGGCCAACGTGGCCAAACCCCATCTCTACTAAAAATACAAAAATTAGCCGGGTGTGGTGGCAGATGCCTGTAGTCCCAGCTACTTGGGAGGCTGAGGCAGGAGAATCGCTTGAACCTGGGAGGAGGAGGTTGCAGTCACCTGAGATCCTGCCACTGCACACCAGCCTGGGCGACAGAGCGAGATTCCATCTCAAATAAATAAATAAATAAATAAAAATACAGGGGCAGGAAAGTACAATCACTGGTCGGCTTTCCTCGAACTGATCCCTCCCAATGCCAGGTGACCATTGGACAAAGTGGAGAGGGGATTTATGAATATTCTACTACTTATTTCCCAAGATGAGGATTAGCTCTTACGCCACTGCTGTCTTCCAAATGCAGTGATATCAGCATCTTTAGTTAAAAAACAAAAATGAAACATTCACATTACATGTCTGTGTAAATGTTATGTTATGAACCTAGTACTCTATTGTGATAACGTTTCTCTTCTTGCATAGTTTCTTTTGCTTTTACTGGAGATATGCCAGTTATTCTAATCTTGCAGTGCTTTCCTTAGGACAGTTTTCTATTTCTTAAAATAAAAACCCTCTAAAATAAGATTCTTCTTTCTCGGGAGGACTTCCTTTGTGGCGTTCTCAGCCACAGTCAGTGTCTTGAGTGTTAACTTAATTCGAATTATTTGCTAAGTGTTATTCTAGCAGACTCACAACTCCTAGTTATTCCATCATGCCCATAGGAGAAGGGGAAAGGGCCAGTGCCCCTCTTCTGATTTTTAAACCGGCCCTATAGTTCCATAGACAGTTTTGGATAAACATAGAACTTGACCCTTCTGCTGTTAAAGCTTGAAACTCGTATATATATATAGTTTTTTTTTTGAGATGGAGTCTTGCTCTGTTGCCCGGGCTGCAGTAGGGTGGCATGATCTTGGCTCACTGCAACCTCTGCCTCCCAGGTTGAAGTGGTTCTCCTGCCTCAGCCTCCTGAGTAGCTGGGATTACAGGCGCACGCCACCACGCTCGGCTAGTTTTTGTATTTTTAGTAGAGATGGGGTTTCACCCTGTGGTCAGGCTAGTCTTGAACTCCTGACCTCGTGATCCACCGGCCTTGGCCTCCCAAGGTGCTGGGATTACAGGTGTGGGCCACTGCGCCCGAATGAAACTTAGATTTGTTTGATTTGAGTTCCTTCCTCAGGAAAGTACCTTCAGTCCTCTCAAAAATGTATAGGAGGTCAGGAGTTCAAGACCAGCCTGACCAACAAGGTAAAACCCTGTCTCTACTAAAAATACAAAAATTACCCGGGCGTGGTGGCGGGCGCCTGTAATCCCAGCTACTCAGGAGGCTGAGGCAGGAGAATTGCTTGAACCCAGGAGGCAGAGGTTGTGGTGAGCTGAGATCGTGCCACTGCACTCCAGCCTGGGTGACAGAGTAAGACTCCGTCTCAAAAAAAAAAAAAAAAAAAAATGTATGGAAGAACTGAAACTCACCAGATCATGCACCAAATGCCTCCTTGCACCTCCCTAGTTCCTGTTTTCTGACACATGGTTACATTTTTTCCCTGCAATATAACCCCTAGTTTTAGTCAGCCCAGGAGATGGATTTGAGACAGCTCTCATCTCTTTGGCGGCAGCACCTGATTTAAAGCCTTCTTCCTTGGCACTACTCATCATCTCAGTGATTGGCTTTCTGTGTGCAACAAAGCCGCAGGACTTAGACTGAACTCCTGATGTTTCGCTAACAATTTTTTTTTTTTGAGACAGAGTCTCGCTTTTTTCTCCCAGGCTGGCGCGATCTCGGCTCACTGCAATCTCTGCCTCCTGGGTTCAAGTGATTCTCCTGCCTCAGCCTCCTGAGTAGCTGGGACTACGGGAGCGCAGCACCACGTCCGGCTAATTTTTGTATTTTTAGTAGAGACGGGGTTTCATCATGTTGGCCAGGATGGGTTTCGGTAACAATTTGAAACAAGAATCTTATCCTTGCTAAGGGATTCTAAGTGCAACAGATTAACAAGGACAATGGCCAATCAGAATCATAGGCATTTTTTGGAAATTATTTCTACTAGGGATGGTAACAATTTCTGTTAAACTCTTGGAAGTCTTAAGCCTTCCGCAGAAATATTTAATGTTACAGAGAACATAAAAAGTCAGCAGGAATTATTATTATTATTATTATTATTATTATTATTTGAGACGGAGTCTTGCTCTGTCACCCAGGCTGGAGTGCAGTGGCGCGATTTCGGCTCACTGCAACCTCCGCCTCCCGGGTTCACGCCATTCTCCTGCCTCAGCCTCCCGAGTAGCTGGGACTACAGGCGCCCGCCACCACGCCCGGCTAATTTTTGGTATTTTTAGTAGAGTCAGGGTTTCACTGTGTTAGCCAGGATGGTCTCGATCTCCTGACCTCGTGATCCGCCCACCTCGGCCTCCCAAAGTGTTGGGATTACAGGCGTGAGCCACCACGCCAGGCCGAAAGTCAGCAGGAATTATGAGTGCTCATCTAGGTTTCCACAGTGCATGACAGAACAAGATGGGGAGTTAGTAAACATTTTCACTTTGACAGCTTATCATAGGAGAGTCTCTACTGCTTCCTTAAACTCATGTTCTTTTTTTTTTTTTTTAAGACCGAGTTTCGCTCTTGTTGCCCCAGCTGGAGTGCAATGGTGCAATCTTGGCTCACTGCAACTTCTGCCTCCCAGTTTCAAGCGATTCTCCTAGCTCAGCTTCCTGAGTAGCTGGGATTACAGGCACCCACAACCACACCCAGCTAATTTTGTATTTTTAGTAGAGACAGGGTTTCTCCATGTTGGTCAGGCTGATCTTGAACTCCCCACCTCAGGTGATCTGCCCGCCTTGGCCTCCCAAAGTGCTGGGATTACAGGCAAGAGCCACCATGCCCCAGACCTTAAACTCATGTTCTTTATGGTGACTTGCATTTCCAAGGCCAGGTTCTGGAATTTCACCAGTTTGCATTATAAGAAAAAAAGTCAGCCTGTAGGCAAAAAATACAGAAAGAGCTGAATAGATTTTCTTTCCTAATAATGAAAAAGGCTTATACTGGGATGTTCTTCTACATGTATCGTTTCTGGATAATTTTCTCACTTTCTGTGGTAATTCCTGACGTGGGAGTAGGAGATAAATAGTCTGAGAACTGGAGTATCTGACAGTTCTGTAGCCTACCCTCTCGTGCCATTGATCATTTGAGTCTACAATTCTAGGTTGAAAAAAATTTTCCTTGGAAGTTTGAAGGCATCATCCTGTTGTCTCTTTGTGTTCAATGTAACAGCTGAAAAGTGAAATCCATTCTGATTCTTGTTTCTTTGTAGGTGATTTACTCCCAACCCTGGTGGTTTTTAGAATTTTCTCGTTATCCCTGGTATTCTGAAATTTCATGGTGACACGCTTTGGGTCATTTTTGAATGAATGTGCTCGGCTGGGCTATTACTAGAATACCTAAATCTGGAGACTTATCCTTTTTAATTCTAAGTACCAGACTTGTATTCTTTCTTTGATCTTTTTCTTCCTTTTCTTCCTCTTATTTATCTTCTAGAACTTCTATTAGTTGGATGTTGGTTCTTTGAACCTATTGTTTGTGTTACTTGTGGAGATTTTATGGGGCTAATAAAAAAAGAACCCTTTCTTTTCCTCTTAAGTTTGAAATCAATTGAGAGCCAAGACACAGTAGACAGATGAGCGGATATCAAAATGTTAGCATAATTACTGACAAGCAACAAGGAGGATTTGACTTAAAACCTTAGATCAAAAAACCTTGTAATTAGTTCATCCGATAATTAAGCAGATGTATTCACGCAGTCACAGGCAGAGGAGGGCAAAGCAGGAGCAGCTCTGTACTGCCTGGCAGAGAGTAGAATACAAGGTGTGCTTCTTGTGGGCAGGAAGATACCAAAGGGAACCCCCTAAGGGGCGGAGCCAAGCATGCCAATCAGTCAGTTTCCTCCCCTGAGGAGTGGGTTAAGAAGGCGAGTCTGGGCGGGGCACGGTGACTCATGCCTGTAATCCCAGCACTTTGGGAGGCCGAAGCGTGCGGATCACTTGAGGTCAGGAGTTCGAGACCAGCCTGGCCAACATGGTGAAACCCCGTCTCTGCTAAAAATACAAAAATTAGCTGGGTGTGGTGGTGAGTGCCTGTAATCCCAGCTACTCAGGAGGCTGAGGCAGAAGGATCACTTGAACCTGGGAGGCGGAGGTTGCAGTGAGCCGAGATCGCGGCCACTGCACTCCAGCCTGGGCAACAAGAAGGAAACTCTGTCTCAAAAAAAAAAAAAAGAAAGAAAAAAAGAAAAGAAAGGGAGTCTGGAGATTGTCTAGTTTCCCTAGTGGGAAATACATTCAGTAGCATGAGACCAGAGAAAAAATAATTTCTCCCAATTTATCATTTAAAAAAAAAGTTTTATCATTAAAAAAAAAAAAGTTTTATCATTAAAAAAAAAAACTCTATGTCTTTTTTTATTCCTAGAAGATTTTCTAAATTTTATATTTCAGAGCTTCTATTAAATTTTTTGGAGTTAACAATATGTATATATTTTTTACTTTCAAAAGGTCTCGTTTTCTGAACAAGCAGAATATACAGGAAATTCTGGCTTATCAACAAAGTGAATTCAGGAAAGCCAACAGAAAAATGGGTAAAGGATATGAAAAGGCAATTCATGCAGGAGGAAACCCAAATGATTAATAAATCAATGAAGAAATGTTCAAACCCACTGTTAGCCAGAAATGCAGAATAAAAGAACAAGGATATGGCATCAGCTTGGCAACAATTGGGATGTTAATAATATCAAGCGACAAAGCCAAAAAGAGAACCCTCATATACTGCTGGTGGGAGTGTGAACTGGCAGAGCCATTCTGGAAAACAGTCTGGCAGTCCTGAGTGGAATTAGGTACGGCAATACTCTGCGACTGAGCAATACCATTCTGGGATATAGTTTGTTTCCTCCCTCCCTCCCTCCCTCCCTCCCTCCCTTCTTCCTCCCTCACTTCTTCCTCCCTTCCTCCCTCCCTCCCTCCATTCCTCCCTTCCTCCCTCCCTCCATTCCTCCCTTCCTCCCTCCCTCCATTCCT
>NW_026652294.1:38048541-38122420 GCF_009828535.3 Hylobates moloch | reverse complement strand
CCTCTCCTCTCCTCTCCTTTCCTTCCCTTGCTTCCCCTCCTTTCTCATCTCACTCTGTTGCCCAGGCTGGAGTGCAGTAGCTCGATCACAACTCACTGTGGCCTTGACCTCCTGGGCTCAAGCGATGCTTCCACTTCAGCCTCCCAGGTAGCTGGGACTACAGGCATGTGCCACCACGCCTGGCTAATTTAAATTTTTTTTTTTTCGTAGAGACGGTTTTGCCATGTAGAGGGGTTTTGCCATGCTGCCCAGACTAGTCTTGAACTCTTGGGCTCAAGTGATCCCCCCGCCTCGACCTCCCAAAGTGCTGGGATTAAAGATGTGATCCACAGTGCCTGGCCCCAAATTTTTCTTACACATTTCTCATCTTCCATTATTTCCATCCAGTGTGTTTTTTCTTTTCTTTTTTTTTTTTTTTTGGAGGTGGAGTCTCGCTCTGTCACCCAGGCTGGAGTGCAGTGGCACAATCTTGGCTCACTGCAAGCTCCGCCTCCTGGGTTCATGCCATTCTCCTGCCTCAGCCTCCCGAATAGCTGGGACTACAGGCGCCTGCCACCACATCTGGCTAATTTTTTGTATTTTTAGTAGAGACGGGGTTTCACCATGTTAGCCAGGATGGTCTCAATCTCCTGACCTCGTGATTCGCCCGCCTTGGCCTCCCACAGTGCTGGGATTCCAGGCGTGAGCCACCGCGCCTGGCCAGTGTGTTTTTTCATTTCAGACATTGTAGTTTTCATCTCTAGAAGTTCACCTGGGGACTTTTAAATATCCTCCACAATTCTACTTAATGTTTTGAACATAATGGGATATGGCTATAATACCTGTTTTACCATCCTTGTCTGCTAATTCTAGCATCCGTGTCGGTTCTGGATCTCTTTTGATACTGATGAACCTCCTCGTTACGCATTGTGTTTTCCTGTTTCATTGTATGCCTTGTAATCTTTGATTGGCTGCCAGACATTGTCAATTTCACCTCGCTGGGTGCTGGATATTTTTGTATTCCTCTAAATGTTCTTGAGCTTTGTTCTGGGATGCGGTTAAGCAACTTAGAGTCAGTTTGATCGTTTGAACTCTTAATTGTTGTGGTCTCCTCGGACTCTCAGCTCCATCTCCTCAACGTGGGGAGTCTCTTGGGCTCTGCCTGGATGGATTTCCCTTTCCTGGCCTGTAACCTGCAGACCTGCAGACTCTCTCCAAGCAATAAGCTGGGGTGATCGGAGGGTTCCTGTCGTTTGCTTCTTATCCCTCAGGGATCTTTACTCCTCCTTGCCTGATGTCCAGAGTCTTGAAAGCTGCCATGTTCTACAGTTGTCTGTTTTTGTTTTGATTGTCTCTGGGGAGAGAAGAACTCTTCCCATCTTGGGCAGACCTTGTCTTTTATGTTCAAACTTTTACCTAAGAAGCACATTACATATTTTAACTCATCTAATTATCTGAGCAATCCAATCGGGTAGCTACGACTGTGATCTCCATTTTACACACGAGGAAGTGGAAGCACGGAGAAATTGAATGCTTGTTCATGATCTCAGAGCTACCTGGAGGCACAGCTGGGCTACCCTGTGGGCAGTCTGGTTTCAGGGTGGATATACAGACACGTTGCTGGGCTGACCCAGCATTGGGAGTTGATAAGTCTGACTGGGAAGCAGGACAGGGCCCTCTGAGTGGAGGGTGCTGAAGACAGCAGTCAGGGACTCATCTGTGGAGGGCCGGCTTGGTGGGGAACACCGTGGTCATGGAGCGCTTCTGGATGGAGAGGAATGCAAAGGCATCGGAGGAAGTGGTGGGGGAAGTGAGAGGGACGGTGGGGCTGTGCTCAGAGCGGGAGTGAGCAGTGGAGGTGTCAGAGGCCTCCCTGGGTCGAATGGGGTCCTGAGTGTGGCCGCAGTGGGGGAAGGTGGAAGTCATTGGTGTGAAAAAGATGAAGAGTTATGGATAGTCACTTCCAGGGGCAGTGTCTGACTCAGGACAGTGGCAGGAAGTGACCTGGGGAGGAAGATTCTGGGCCCCTGACTGAGCCTCCCCAGGATGTGGTCCTGCTGGGTCGGGGGGTGATAGGAATGAGAAGACAGGGAAGTCCACAGAGTCAGGGTCCGAGGCCAAGAAGGTGTTCTGTTTGCAGGTGGATGCTGTAAAGAGAGGAGCTCAGGGCTGGGACAACTGGAGCTGCTCTGGGTCTGGAGGCAGCAGAGGGGGAGCCCAGCTCTGTGTGCAGGAAGACGTGGGTGTGTGAGTGTACGTGTGTGGGTGTGTCAGGTGTGTGTTGGTGTGTGTATGTGTGTGGGAGGGAGTATGAATGTGTGCATTAGCATGTGTGTGCACATGTGAGAGTGGGTACAGCAGAGCACGGTCATGAGTGTGTGCGAATGTGTGTTTTTGAGTGAAGTGAGCAATATGTGTGAGTATGTGAGTTTGTGTGAGTTTGTGAGGGCATGTGAATGTGTGTGTCAGTGCTGTCAGGGTGCAGATGGATCAAGGGGCGGGAGAGGTACCTGTGAGATGACCTCGGGCTGAGGGGAGCAAATTTAATGTGGAACGAGGTTTCTAGGGGAGCAAGGGCAGAGGGTGCTGGGGAGGAGGACTTGCGTGGTAGGGGATGGGGACAACAGGTGGGACCTGGAGGGTTGTGCTTGGAGAGTGGGCTATGGTGGAATGACCCAGACTTAAGGATCTCAATGGAATTTTGGCAGAGGAGGGATTGTTGCAGTATGGATTTTAGGAAGAACACAGGGCCCAGCTTCTGGAGTCTCCAATCTGAGGAGACAGAGGCCTTAGAAGAGCTGAGACTAAGGCCGGAGGTGATCTGGAGGCCTCTGCCACTGGCTGGATGGGAGGAAAACCATTCACGGATCCCCCTTCTCAGGATGTGTGCCTAGGCAGGGACGGGTCTGTCCCCCAGCCCCCTCTGTGTCTCCCAGTCCCCCAGCTTCAGGATCCGGGCTTTGCACACAGCTGATGTGAATATCCTGAGTTGTGTGCATGGGTGTGTGTGCACCGGGGTAGCTGCGTGTGTATATTTGTACATGGTAATATGGGTGCAAGTGTGTAAGAGTGTGTTTGTAATGCTCAAATGCTGGGGTCAAAGCCTATGATGACCGCCCCCCCCCATGGCCCCAACCAATTCCCCCGCCCAGGTTATACCTCCTCAGACTTCAGCGCCCTGCCTTTACCCTCTGGCTCCCCACACCCTGGCTGCCGGCTCCTGATGCCCCTCTCCCACAGGGCCACCTGCTGCCCAGCCCCTGGCACAGCGTCTCTGCTCCATGGTCCGCTTCAGTCTGCTTGCCCTGAGCTTCAACATCCTGCTGCTGGTGGTCATCTGTGTGATTGGGTACCAAAGTGAGGGTCACAGGGGCCAGCAGGGATGGGCAAGGGGTGGGGAAAGAGACACGGGCAGTGGCGGGCAGTGATCAGGTCGATGGGAGGGGAAGGGATGGAGGCGGGGCGGAGCACAAGCTGGGGCAAATGTGGGGGCATTGAGGGGCCGGTCACATGGAGGGTGATGGGGACACGGCCCCTCTGCCTCATCCTGCCCCCACTGCCACCTGACAAGGTGCACGGCTGGAAGCCGAGCTGCGGAGCCTGAAGGAAGCTTTCAGCAACTTCTCCTCGAGCACGCTGACGGAGGTCCATGCTCTCGGCACCCATGGTGAGAGGCTGGACAGCTGGGCTCTCATTTATCCGCACAGGTTTGCTGGGCTCAGTGCTGAGTGTGCAACAGGGCTGTGTGGGGTGCTGTGGGGGCAGGCTGGGCGAGGCGTCCAGGGGCCCTGGGGGATGTATAGGAGGGAGGCAGCTGGGGACGGACGAGGTTAGTGCCAGGTGGAGAGGTTGGATCTGCGACACCAGGAGGCGAGGAAGGCACCATGTCTTGGGCCTGTGAGCAAATTGAGCGTGGCAGGCCCATTGGAGCGGCAGGCAGGTAAAGGGTGGCCAGAGAGAGGTGGGGAGGGGCCCGGCCACGCAGGTGAGCCGTGCTGACAGAGCGAGGCTTTATTTTGAGAAAATGGGGACCCACTGAAGGGACTGAAGCAGGAGAGTGGCCTGAGCCACTGTGACAGTGCAGGGAGCCTGGGTGGGGTCGAGGAAGCCAGGAGGTGGATGCCTGCAATGCCCAGGACGAGGCGCTGGCCCCCGGTGCCCCAGCAGCATGAGGACGGAGGGAGGCTCAGTGGGGAAACAGCTGGCTTTCCGCTTTCAGGAGGCAGCGTGGGTGACAAGATCACATCCCTAGGAACCAAGCTGGAGAAACAGCAGCAGGACCTGAAAGCAGGTCAGAGAGCCTCCGGGGTGTGTGCACATGTGCACGTGTGTGGTGTGTGTAGTGTGCACATGTGTGCGTGTGTGCGCCTGCAAGTGTGTGTATCTGTGTCTCTGTTCGTATGTGTGGTGTGGTATGTCATGGATCTGTGTGTGGTGTGTAGTGTGGTATATATGTGTGTGTTGTGTGTGTGTGCATGTGTGGTGTTATGTGTGTGATGGGTCTGTGTGTGTGGTATGGTGTATGTGTGTGTATGCATGTGATGTGTGTGGTGTGTCTCTTGGTGTGTTTGTGTGTGTGTGATGGATCTGTGTGTGGAGTGGTCTGTGTGTGGTGTACATGTCTGTAGTGTGTGTGTGTGTGTGTGTGCGGTATGGTGTGTGGTGTGGTCTATGCATGGTGTACGTGTCTGTGGGTGTATATGCTTCCCCAGCCACAGGCTGGAGCCTGGCAGGTGGGGACCGCACCTGCAGGCAGCACTTTTAGCCTGTCTGTCCTAGATCACGACACCCTGCTTCTCCATCTGAAGCATTTCCCCGTGGACCTGCGCTTCGTGGCCTGCCAGATGGAGCTCCTCCACAGCAATGGTAGGGGTGGGGCCGCCTCCAGGCCCAGTGTGCCTGCCCCTCCGGCTGGATCTCATACCCCTGCCCCCTGCCCCCTCAGGCTCCCAAAGGACCTGCTGCCCTGTCAACTGGGTGGAGCACCAAGGCAGCTGCTACTGGTTCTCTCGCTTCGGGAAGGCCTGGGCCGAGGCGGAGAAGTACTGCCAGCTGGAGAATGCACACCTGGTGGTCATCAACTCCTGGGAGGAGCAGGTGAGGCCACACTTCCCGCAGGCAGGAGGAAGCCCTTGGAAGGCAGGCTCTGGGAGGCTGGATCAGGCTTATTTTATCCCTTTTTTTTTTGAGATGGAGTCTCGCTCTGTCGCCCAAGCTGGAGTGCAGTGGTGCGATCTCGGCTCACTGCAAGCTCTGCCTTCCGGGTTCACACCATTCTCCTGCCTCGGCCTCCCAAAGTTCTGGGATTACAGGCGCGTGCCACCACGCCCAGCTAATTTTTTTGTATTTTTAGTAGAGCTGGGGTTTCACCGTGTTAGCCAGGCTGGTCTTGATCTCCTGACCTCGTCATCTGCCCGCCTCGGCCTTCCAAAGTGCTGGGATTACAGGCGTGAGCCACCGTGCCCGGCCTATCCTTTTAATCTAAAAAAAGAGTCCAGAAGCAGAATTGTGTGGAGCTCTGGCAGTTTCAGTGAAACAGCCATTGAATCTTTTTAGTTTTGTTTGTTTGTTTGTTTGTTTTAATATGTTCAACTTTCTGATCTAAAGCAGCCGTCGATTCTAAGAGGTGGGAGTTTGCAGCCTGGAGCTTGGCAAAGATACAGGAGCCAGGCAACCAGGTGACGTGCAGCAGGTCAGGAGACAGAATGAGAGACAGGGTGACCGAAGGGGCCAGGACAGGGCGGAGAACACAGCTGGAAGGCACCAAGAGTCCCTTCTTGCTATGCTGGCCTTCGGAGTGCTGGTCACGTAGATGAAGGCAACCAAGCAGGCAGGAACCCCGTGACTCACCTGCAGAGGGTGACCGCTTCCCTCCAAGGTGCTCTGAATCCCCTTCCCATGGCTGCTGCCAGACAGCAAAGTTTGCGGAGAAGAATCAACCCATTAGAATAGACAGGACAGTTTTGGAAAAGGAGGGTAATAATGGTAACATTTACTGAGCACTTACTATGTGCTTTCATACATTTACTTCTTCAAACCCCACCATCCCAGGGCACGGGCACTCGTATTATTCCCAGTTTGAGGAGGGGGGGGATGTCAACACTAAGGGACAGAGAGGTTAAGTAACTTGTCACACAGCTAGTGAGAGATGGGGCCACAATTCAGACACACACATCCTCTTTAGCCAGTGTTTTCACCTGCTACATGCTGCCTTGGTACTGTGGGGTCTATGAGGGCCTTGTTCTGTATGAACTTGGAAGTTTTTTTTTTTTTTTTTGAGACGGAGTTTCACTCTTGTTGCCCAGGCTGGAGTGCAATGGTGCGATTTCAGCTCATTGCAACCTCCGCCTCCCGGGTTTAAGTGATACTCCTGTCTCAGCCTCCCGAGTAGCTGGGATTACAGGTGCACGCCACCATGCCCGGCTAATTTTTGTATGTTTAGTAGAGACAGGGTTTCACTGTTTTGGCCAGGCTGGTCTCGAACTCCTGACCTCAGGTGATCTACCCACCTCAGCCTCCTAAAGTGCTGGGATTACAGGCGTGAGCCACTGTGCTTGGCGTGAACTTCGAAGTATTTTAATGCCACAGTAGTTAAGCCATATGATACAGGGGCCAGAATATATGTATTGTTTGTATTACATCAGGCTCTGTTAGTACTTTACAGCATACAGTGAGTGCAAACGTATTTTGCTTTACTGATGAGGTTGAACTTGCCAACATTTAATCAGTTTTGACCTATAAAAATGTAGTTTCATGCAGTTCAACTGAAGATTTTAGTGCTCTGTGATTTGGTACACAATAAGCTCATGACCACTACAACTTCATGGTGGACAGTGCTTTTGTCATTACGAAGCCAATGTGTGTCCCACTTAATGTTTTTTGCCTTGAATTTATCTGATATATAAATACCACGGTCCTTGATTTTTTTTTTCACTTGCGTTTGCTTGCTGTATCTGTCCATCCTTTTGTTTCTTACCTTTTCGAATCTCTGTTTTAAATTAATGATTCTCAGTCTTGACTGTACATTGCAATCTCTTCAAGAGTTAAAAAAAATATCAACTTTTGGATCTTGCCCTTAAAAATGCTGATTTAGGACAGGTGCAGTGGCTCACGCCTGTAATCCCAGCACTTTGGGAAGCCGAGGCGGGCGGATCATGAAGTCAGGAGTTTGAGACCAGCCTGGCCAAAATGGTGAAACCCTGTCTCTACTAAACATACAAAAATTAGCCAGGCATGGTGGCGGGTGCCTGTAATCCCAGGTACTCAGGAGGCTGAGGCAGGAGAATCGCTTGAACCCGGGAGGCAGAGGTTGCAGGTGAGCCAAGATTGCGCCGTTATACTCCAGCCCAGGTGACAGTGCAAGACTCCGACTCAAAAAAAAAAAAAAAAAAAAATGCTGATTTAAATTAATCTTGGCTTCATCCTGGACCATTCCCTGAGGAGTACCATGGGGCAGTTAAGCTTAAGGTATTTCTCCTGTATAGGTTTTTTTGTTTTGTTTTGTTTTTGAGACAAGATCTGGCTCTATCGCCCAGGTTGGAGTGCAGTGGCATGATCTCAGCTCACTGTAACCTGTGCCTCCCGGGTTCAAGGGATTCTCCCACCTCAGCCTCCCGAGTAGCTGGGACTACACATGCACAGCACCACACCTGGGTAGATTTTTGCATTTTTAGTAGAGATGGTGTTGTGCCATGTTGCCCAGGCTCGTCTTGAACCTCTGGCCTCAAGCGATTGGCCTGCCTGGGCCTCCCAAAATGTTGGGATTACAGGTGTCTGAGCCACTGTAATCCAAAAACTGCACCTGGCAGGTTTTGTTTTTGATGTTTAAAAATCTAATAAGTACCTTTTCTTTTAATAGGAGAGTGTCTCATTTACATTTTAATAGATATGTTTAACCCTAGTCCTTTCTTTTTTCTGCTTTACATGCTTTTTAATTTTCTTACAATTGCTATGTGAGAGGTGTTCTTTTTGTTTTCTCCTTTATGGTATTTTGGAAACTATGTAGTTTATTTAGAGTTATTCCAGTGATTACTTGTATAACTTTAAATAATGGGCTGAAGGCCGGGCGCGGTGGCTCACGCCTGTAATCCCAGCACCTTGGGAGGCAGAGGCGGGTGGATCATGAGGTCAGGAGATCGAGACCACGGTGAAACCCCGTCTCTACTAAAAAACACAAAAAAATTAGCCGGGCGTGGTGGCGGGCGCCTGTAGTCCCAGTTACTCGGGAGGCTGAGGCAGGAGAATGGTGTGAACCCGGAAGGCGGAGCTTACAGTGAGCCGAGATTGCACCACTGCACTCCAGCCTGGGCGACAGAGCAAGACTCTGTCTCAAAAAACAAAAAAATAAATAAAATAAAATACATAAATAAATAAATAATAGGCTGAAAATTATTGGCTTCGAAAACTAAAAGTTTGTATAACTTCCATAGGAAAGGTGAGGAGACCAGGACACCTCTTATTCCCATGTGTCTGAGTCTTTCCTTTCCTAGGTTCCTTAAGTGTTTTATCTGAAGAATTTTTTTTTTTTTTTTTTTTTTGAGACGGAGTCTTCCTCTGTCGCCCAGGCTGGAGTGCAATGGTGCGATCTTGGCTCACCGCAACCTCCGCCTCCCAGGTTCAAGCAATTCTCCTGCCTCAGTATCCCGAGTAGCTGAGATTACAGGCACCCGCCATTGTGCCTGGCTAATTTTTGTATTTTTTAGTAGAGACAGGGTTTCACCATGTTGGTCAGGCTGGTCTTGAACTCCTGACCTCGTGATCTGCCCGCCTCGGCCTCCTAAAGTGCTGGGATTACAGGTGTGAGCCACCGTGCCCAGCCCCTCAAGTGTTTTATCTGAAATTTTTTGTTTATTTTTATTTTTTGAAATGGAGACTTGCTCTTTCACCCAGACTGGAGTGCAGTGGCATGATCTTGACTCATTGCAAGCTCTGCCTCCTGGTTCAAGCAATTCTGCTGCCTCAGTCTCCCGATTAGCTAGGATTACAGATGCCTGCCACCACGCCTGGCTAATGTTTATATTTTTAGTAGAGACAAGATTTCACCATGTTGGCTAGGCTGGTCTTGAACTCCTGACCTCAGGTGATCCTCCCGCTTCGGCTTCCCAAAGTGCTGGGATTACAGGCATGAGCCAATGCACCTGGCCTTTTTTTTGTTTTTTTTTGAGACAGAGTTTTGCTCTTTTTGACCAGGCTGGAGTACAATGGCACGATCTCAGCTCTCCACAACCTCTGCCTCCCGGGTTCAAGCGATTCACCTGCCTCAGCCTCCCAAGTAGCTGGGATTACAGGCATGCGCCAACACGCCTAGCTAATTTTGTGTTTTTAGTGGAGACGGGGTTTCTCCATGTTGGTCAGGCTGGTCTCCAATTCCCGATCTCAGGTGATTCACCTGCCTCGGCCTCCCAAAGTGTTGGGATTACTGGCGTGAGCCACCATGACTGGGCTTTTTTTTTTTTTTTTTTTTTTTTATGTAGCTCAAACTTTTCTTTTTTTTTTTTTTTCTTTTTCTTTTTCTCTCTTTTTTTTTTTTTTTTTTGATATCTTCTTTCACGTTTTAGGTCATTCTTTTTTAAATTTTTTAAGCATGTAAAGAAACTGTTCTCAGGAGGGGGCAGGGATAGCATTAGGAGATATACCTAATGTTAAATGACGAGTTACTGGGTGCAGCACACCAACCTGGCACATGTATACATATGTAACAAACCTGCACCTTGTGCACATGTACCCTAAAACTTAAAGTATAATAATAATAAAAAGAGAAACTGTTCTCCAACATCCCCTCATATTCTGAAACAAAGCTTCTTTTCAAAGTCTACTTTTCACCTCTCTTTTTGATATCAGTTCATTTTTCATCTGCCTCATCTTCCTCTTTCCTTTTGGGGGCATAAGTTTCGTGATGATTTTCTCCATTACTTTTGTGCATGGGCACAGTGCTTTCTTTCCTATGGTTCACCCACGAAAGGGGGAATGAATTATCCTGGACTGTCTTCTCTGATCATCTGGCACGATTTGATTCCTCCTCTGAGTCTTTAACACAGAGGGCCGGATGCTGCTAATTTGTAATCTCTGCTCAGCTGTTCCATTTCTTGTGGTGCCGGGAGGGAGGGCTGGCAGCAGGTAGCAGCACATAGTGTGTCTTCTCTCCAGGCACTTTCTCCCCAACTCCGTTGACTCCTCTGAATTTGGGGAGCAGCCTCACCTGCCTCTGAGGGCTGCCCCTTCGTGCATGGGACTTTGTCCTATTTGTGGGATTCCAGAATTTAGGGATGCCCCAGTTTCTGATGCTCAATCAGAAGAGGTGAATAACTGCAACCTTAGTTGTTTTTCTAAAGAGTGAGAGTAGAATTAGGCAATTGTCCTTCAAATACTGTTGGAAGGAAAATTCCAGGCTGTCAAAGGGAATTGTTAAGTGTGCACGTTGCTCAACAGATCCATCCCTCTCCACTTCCTCCACAAAACCAGGTGACCACACTTTCCCCTGCTACCCTACCGAACCACGGGACCTAGGTCCCCAGGAACAGCTGTATGTGTAAGAGAAAGCCACTTGGAGGGGCTACCGTGCTGGGAGTGTGGGTGCGCGTGAGTCCCGGGGGAGCTATCTGCAGGCTCGAAGGCCGCTTTCACCCAAGCCCCTGGCAACTGGCTGGCTGGGCTGCTTCCTGACACCCTGGTGTCTTCCTATTTTGCCCCGATTGTCAGACTCCACGTACCTAGATCATAATGGGGTCCTGGGCAGTGGGTCCAAGCTTAGAACCTCCCGGGCCTGACAAATCTCAGGAAATGATAGCTACACATAGAAGCGAGAGCTACCAGGGGCCGATGTACTTGAGAGGCGAGTGAAACTGAGATCTTTAGTGGGTCTAGGGTCTGGGGGGGCAGTGACAGCAGGGACCATGGTCAGGATCCCAGGAGTTCGAGGCTGTGGGCAGAAGACAGGGAGAGAACCGGAGCTTGGGTAGAGCCATAAGCTGGGAATGAAGGGGGACACTGGCCCAGGGCTGTGAACAGGGGACAGTGGCCACTAACTCAGGTAAAGGATTGGCTCTCTGGCTCTGCAACTCCCTGCAAAGTGTGGTCACTGCAGTGCCCATCTTAGAGGGCTTCTGAGGATTAAATGAGATCATCTTTGCACAGACAGCACAAAGTCTAGCCTAGCAACTGTGCACTGAACAGTAGCTAGAGTGACAGAAGAAAAAGCTAGGAAGCAGTCTTGTCAGGAGCTGATGCTTCAGCCTGGGGGCAGATCAGGCTGGGGAAGGCTGAGGGGGGCCATAGTTCCATGCCTACATGGAAGGAGGATAAAGGCACAAGAGACTAGAAACTTCCTTTTTGCCTGTGTTTCCAGAAATTCATTGTACAACACACGAACCCCTTCAATACCTGGATAGGTCTCACGGACAGCGATGGCTCCTGGAAATGGGTGGATGGCACAGACTATAGGCACAACTACAAGTAAGTGGCCTCTTCCCTCATCTCCTTGTTATATTTCTCTGGGGACAGCCCATGGCCTTTCACTCCAAGCCACCCTGACTCGTCCCTCAGGGACCAAATTCCCCAATCCTCTCCTCCCCAGACTCCAACTCCTCCAAAGCTGTGCTTTTCTGGGCTGGGGGTGAGGGTTGCTGGGACTGGGCATAAGAAGCATCTTTCTCTGCGGTTGTGTTCTCCCCAGACTGGGTAGCAGGGCACATCCCAGCTCCACTCTCAGCCTTCAAGGAAAATGGTCACGACGAGGAGGAGGATGGGTAAGTCACTTTCTCACCACCGTGGCAGAGTCTGAGTTTTCTCTTGCCTCCTTAGGAACTGGGCTGTCACTCAGCCAGATAACTGGCACGGGCACGAGCTGGGTGGAAGTGAAGACTGTGTTGAAGTCCAGCCGGATGGCCGCTGGAACGATGACTTCTGCCTGCAGGTGTACCGCTGGGTGTGTGAGAAGAGGCAGAATGCCACCGGCGAGGCGGCCTGAGCCCAGCACACCTCTGGCTAACCCATACCCCACACCTGCCCAGCTCTGGCTTCTCTGTTGAGGATTTTGAGGAAAGGAAGAAACACTGATTCAGGGGTATGGGGAAGAGCTGAGCAAAGAGAGAAAGGAGGTAGTTTAAGAGTCCCTGCCCCTGGAGGGCTGAGATCCCACCTCCTTCTGTAATTCATTGTAATTATTATAATGGTCAGCCTCTTCAGTGGAGTAGGAAAGAAGAAACAAATGCTTGAATCTCTGTGTGGCCTGGTTATTGGGAACTGAGAAACAGCACGCAAAGAGGAGGGCGAGGGGAGGGTGTGGAAGACGCAAGGCACGCATCTTGGACAGCTGCTCCTTGGTCCCTAATCCCGAGGGACATTGGTCAGGGAAACGGGAAAGAGGCTTGGAGCAGATGGGCGTAGTGGCTGGCACTGGTGGGAAAGGCGTCGGCTGGGCTGTGGCTGGAGGGTCCGCCTGGCTCCCAGGGCTCCCAAAGGAAGCATCTTTCTCTGCGGTTGGGTTCTCCCCAGACTAGGTCGCAGGATACACCCCAGCTCCACTCTCAGCCTTCAAGGAAAATGGTCATGACAAGGAGGAAGATGGGTAAGTCGCTTTCTCACCACCATGGCTCTCTCTTTTTGACCCCAAGCAGATCTAGACATATCTCCACCACAGGGTGTCACCAACAATCTCCACAGTGGGCAAACTTCCTGCTCCAAGAACATTCTGAAACTGACCTTAAAAAGACTACTCAGCGGTTATATTATTTATTTAAGATGGAGTCTTGCTGTGTTGCCCAGGCTGGAGTGCAATGGTGCAGTGTCGGCTCACTGCAACCTCCACCTCCCGGGTTCAAGTGATTCTTCTGCCTCAGCCTCCCAAGTAGCTGTGATTATAGGCATGTGCCACCACGCCCAGCTAATTTTTGTATTTTTAGTGGAAACAGCGTTTCGTCGTGTTGGCCAGGCTGATGTCGAACTCCTGACTTCAGGCGATCTGCCCGCCTCTGCCTTCCAAAGTGCTGGGATTATAGGCGTGAGCCACCGGGCCCGGCCCCATATTTTTTAATTTTTTAATTACAGAAGTAATACATTCTATTAGTAAAAAATATTTTAAATGACACACACACACACATGCACACACACGAGTGTCCTCTCAGTCCTCCCTCGTCTCCCCAGAGTCAACTCCTGTGTCCCCTACCAGAGCCCTTCCTGTGTACATGAGTAGATGCAATATTATGTCATTACATAGTGCCTGTTCCGCTTCACAGTATCTTGTGGACACTAATCTAATCTATGCCATTACCTGGCAGGTTTTACCTCCTTGGATTTAGCAGCTGTAGAGAATTCCAAAGTAGGGATGTACCATACATTATGTAATCATTCTCTGTGGGGGGCAAGTAGTTAACCACTTTTGTTTCTTTGTTTTCGCATAGAATGTTTCAAAGTAATTGTTTGCTCATAAGCTTGTGATAGGTCAAGACTTCCCAGTTTTCAGTTGCAAAATTTTCTAGGATTGTCCCTTCAAAATGTACATGATTGGGATTAAATTTAAAACATCATGAAAACAGGCTGGGCGCAGTGGCTCATGCCTATAATCTTAGCATTTTGAGAGGCTGAGGTGGTAGATCGCCTGAGCTCAGGAGTTTGAGACTAGCCTGGGCAATATGGCGAAACCCAGTCTCCACAACACGCACACGCGCGCACACACACACACACACACACACACCCCAGCTGGATGTGGTGGTGCATGACTGCAGTCCCAGCTGCTTGGGAGGCTGAGATGGGGGGATAGTTTGAGTCCAGGAAACTGAAGCTGCTGTGAGCTGTGACTGTGTCACTACACTGCAGCCTGGGTACGACAGAGAGATCCTTTCTCAAAAAATAAATTACGGAAGTAATAATACACTCTAAAGTTTTATAGGACTAGAATTTTTATAGAAAACTAGAAGTTTTATAGGGCTCTAGGTTACTTCACCTATCCCCTTTAGCTCCTCTGGCTGCCTGGAGAAACTGCTTTCAGTGGTTCTAGCTGTTTCTGCTAGTACTGACATCTGAAGTTCTAAGTAAGACACACAAACTGATATTTCGTCTTTGTATCAGTTGTAGACATTATTTAGTCGCTATCATGTAAACGAGGTAAAATCTTCCAATGTAGTCTACAATTTGTATTTAAATACTACTTTAAAATTTGTATCAGTTGTATCTGTGTCAATATTGTTACTGCTGAGTCAGCTACTATAATCTGATTACATTTCCTTTCTTGCACAACTCTCATTTCTTCTGAAATTCATCAGTGTTCCATTAAAAAATTTTGCCTCATATTCTTTGAACTTATTGCTGAGTCTTCCTGAACTGTAAAAAGCTTGACAATATAATTTTTCCAGACGTACAAACCAGTCGTATAATCAGTATTTTAGTTGTACTTGGTGTACTTTTTCCTAGAGCCAGAGAAGTGATTCCAAGTTTTATGGGGCCTGAGGTGTACACAATTTTGGGGAGCCCTCTGTAAGAACAATTACAAAATTATGGATATAAAATTAAGCATAAAAATTACCATTTATTTAAATGTAAAAAATCACAAATTTCAAAAGCAGAAAGCTACCAGAAACATCAAAGAATCTAGGAAATGCTATATATATATATATATATATATATAAATGTGTGTGTACATATACATATATATGTGTATACACACACACACACACACGCACACACATATATATATATTTGTTGAGACAAAGTCGTGCTCTGTCGCCCAGGCTGGACTGCAGTGGCGTGATCATGGCTCTCTGCAGCCTCAAACACCTGGGCTCAAGTGATCCTCCCACTTCAGCCTCCCAAGTAGCTGGGACTATAGGTGCATATCACCACGCCTGGCTAATTTTTAAATTTTTTATAATGACAGGGTCTCACTAAACTGAGTTCAAGACCAGAAGGCCTTCTGGTTCAAGACCAGTTTGAGCCTCTTGGTCTCAAACTCCTGCGCTCAAGCGACCCACCTGCCTTGGCCTCCCAAACTGCTGGTGTTGTTACAGGTAGTTAGACAGGCATGAGCGGGCAGGAGGGGGCTTTCCCGCCCCCTAGGAATGTTGGGTGATGGTTCAGCAATGATCACATCGCCTCTCTAAAAGTGATAAGTTGGCCTTGCTCTTGTCGCCCAGGCTGGAGTGCAGTGGCACGATCTTGGCTCACTGCAACCTCCACCTCCCGGGTTCAAGCAGTTCTCTGCCTCAGCCTCCCAAATAGCTGGGATTACAGGCACCCGCCACCGTGCCTGGCTAATTTTTGTATTTTTAGTAGAGATGGGGTTTCACCATCTTGGCCAGGCTGGTCTTGAACTCCTGACCTCGTGATCCACCTGCCTCGGCCTCCCAAAGTGCTGGGATTACAGGCGTGAGCCACCACACCCGGCCATGGAATTGACTTTTTAAACTCAATGTAATTCCCTCGAGATTTTTACAAGTTGTTGCATGTGTCAACAGTTCATTTCTTTCTGTTGCTGAGCACTATTCTATGGTTTAGACAGATGTACCACAGTTCGTTTAGCCATTTACTCATTGAAGGACATCTGGGTGGTTTCCAGTCTTTGACTGTTGCAAATACGGCTGCTATGAATATTCACGTGCAAGTTTTTGGGTGAACACACATTTTTATTTCTCTGGGAGAAATGCCTGAGAGTGCAATTTCTGGGTCATATAGTGGGTGCATGTTTACTTTTAAAAGAAACTGCCAAACCGTTTTCCAGAGTGGTTGTACCATTTTATATTCCCACCAGCAATGTATTAATGATCCAGTTTGCCCACTTCCTCACCTGTATCTGGTTGTTGTCAGTATTTTAAAGTTTTAGCTCTTTGGATAGATATACAGTGATACATTACTGTGGTTCTAATTTGCGTTTCTGTGGCAGCTAATGAGGTTGTACATTCGTTCATGTGCTTATTTTCCATCTGCATATCCTCTTTGGTAAAATGTCTCTTCATGTATTCTGCCCATTTTCTTTTCTTTTTTTTTTTGAGATAGAGTCTTGTTTTGTCACCCAGGCTGGAGTGCAGCAGTGGCGTGATCTCGGCTCACCACAACCTCCGCCTCCCAGGGTCAAGTGTTTCTCCTGCCTCAGCCTCGCGAGTAGCTGGGATTACAGGTGCTCGCCACCATGCCCGGCTAATTTTTGTATTTTAGTACAGATGGGGTTTGCTGTGTTGGCCAGGCTGGTCCTGAACTCCTGACCTCAGGTGATCTGCCTGCCTCGACCTCCCAAAGTGCTGGGATTACAGGTGTGAGCCACTGTGCCCAGCTATCTGCCCATTTTCTAATTGAGATTGTTTGTTTTTTTACTGTCGAGTTTTGATAATTCATTATATATTCTAGGTACTAACCCTTTGTTGGATATGTGGTTTGCAAATATTTTCTCCAAGTCTGTAGCTTGTCATGTTATCCTCTTAACAAAAACCCATTTCCAAAAAGACTAATATGGTAAACAACATCTTGGCAAGCTCAATTAAGGAACTGAGAAAAGTGACATGACCACAAAAAATAGGGAGGTTAAATGACACTTTTCCTGTTGTTATAGAAATTTGGCTAAATTCCCAAAGCTGAGAATGATCGTTGGTAAGTGCCCATTTAAAACAGAGAAGAGCTGGATGCATCTAGGCAGGACTAATTAAGAGAGGCAACATAATCACCACCACTCTTCCCAGGCTATGCAAAAGATGAATGGAGATTTAAGGAGATTCTTTCAAGGGAATTCTTTTTTTTTTTTTTGAGATGGAGTCTTGCTCTGTCACCCAGGCTGGAGTGCAGTAGCGCAATCTCGGCTCACTGCAACCTCCACCTCTTGGGTTCAAGTGATTCTCCTACCTTGCCTCCCGAGTAGCTGGGATTACAGGCACCTGCCATCATGCCTGGCTCCTTTTTGTGTTTTTAGTACAGACAGGGTTTCACCATGTTGGCCAGGCTGGTCTCGAACTCCTGACCTCAAGTGATCCACCTGCCTTAGCCTCCCAAAGTGCTGGGATTACAGGCGTGAGCCACTGCGCCCAGCGTCAAGGGAATTCTTAGATGTGTAGCAAGGGATTCAACACTTTTTCCCTCCATAGGAAGGGGAATGCTTCTTTATACCTTTATCAGTGAGATAATAGAGTCCCAAGGGAACTGTTTGTAGAGACAGCGGTTGTCTGCCAGGGGATAAGACAAGCATCTCCCTGCCAGGCCTGATGGTAGCCTTCTAAGATGCAGACACCATTGAGACCACTGTAGAATGCTACCTGAGAGGGGCAAGAAGAGTTTTAGTGGAGGCTATGGCTGTGTCCTCAGGAGTTTTGTGGCAGTTGTGAAGAAACAGACTCATCTCTGCTTCTTGACAGGAGAAGTCTGAAGGCAAACACCTGGGCTGGAGCTGCCCCGTCCACCAGTTGATCAGGCTGCACTTGGTAGTCTGGCAGCATAAGAATGTCAGAGAACCCGTGAGCCGAGGCGACTCCATAGATGTCAGGCTTGAGCCAATTAGGAAGGACCCTGCCCAAGAGAACTGCATGGCAGAGCGAGGCTGTAACAGGCGGTGGGTGTACGGTTTTCATCTGGGCAGGAACTGGTGGTGAACGGCTGGGTCACAAAAGATCCCGCGGGGATCTCTGGACACCCCCAATAGACCTCATGAAAGCCAGTATTGGATGCTTGCCGTGAAGACCTCCTCGACTGCCACACTAGCACAGATGGCAGGGCTGGTTTCCTTGCATTCTTCTCTCCCTTGACCCAGCCCTTGAGGAGTACCGAGAAGAGGAAAAGAAACAGAAAGGAGGAACAGAACCTCCCAGGACTCCAGTCCTGGCTTCTCTCGGGCAGTCCCCGAGATGATTCTTATGAAGGCGATTCATTAGAAAGTGCTCTTAGGAGAAGTGGACAGGAGAATGGGGAATCAGGAAGAGGAAGGGAAGGAAGGCAAGCGTGCGTGCGATAGAAGCTTGCTGTGAGAGGCGGGTTCTTGGGAAAAGAATTCATCAGGAAGTGCTCGAAGGCAAGCCTTGCATTGTTGGTGGTGGTGTAACTATCTCAATCCCACTGGGGGGCATTGGAAACAGTGTAGGTCACATCTCAGAGTTGCCCCCGTTAGGAACAGGGGAGCTGGAGTACTCGCACCTCAGAACGCAACAGTCACGGGCTAACGTCCATTCTGTGACTTCCTGCCTTCTGTAGCGGGGTGAAGGCAGTCCTCCGACAGAGAGACAGTGGTGCTGAGTGTTAAGAATAAAATCGGCCGGCGTGGTGACTCACGCCTGTAATCCCAGCACTTTGGGAGGCCGAGGCAGGTGGATCACGAGGTCGGGAGATCGAGACCATCCTGGCTAACACGGTGAAAACCCGTCTCTACTAAAAATACAAAAAATTAGCAGGGTGTGGTGGTGTGTTTCTGTAATCCCAGCTACTCGGGAGGCTGAGCCAGGAGAATCGCCTGAACCTGGGAGGCGGAGGTTGCAGTGAGCCGAGATCGCGCCACTGCACTCCAGCCTGGGCGGCAGAGCGAGACTCCATCTCAAAAATAAATAAATTAATATAATAAAATCAGCTGGATGTGGTGGCTCACGCCTATAACCCCAAGACTTTGGGAGGCTGAGGCAGGTGGATCACCTGAAGTCAGGAGTTCAAGACCATCCTGGCCAACATGGTGAAACCCCATCTCTACTAAAAATACAAAAATTAGCCGAGCATGGTGGCGGGTGCCTGTAGTCCCAGCTACTCGGGAGGCTGAGGTAGGAGAATGGCGTGAACCCGGGAGGTGGAGCTTACAGTGAGCCGAGATCACGCCACTGCACTCCAGCCTGGGCGACAGAGCGAGGCTCCATCTCAAAAAAAAAAAAAAAAAAAGTTTGCTTTAGTCTGGGCTGGACCTTTGAGACCTGAAATTAAAACTGTCTTTGACAGCTGAATGTATAGGAAGAAAAATCCAAAAAAAAGTCTATTGAATAACAATGAATGACATATTAGTAGATGATGCCTTTTATCAGATTGGGGAACTTTCCTTCTATTCCTAGTGTACTAAGAGTATTTAAAAAAATCATAAATGGATATTGAATTTTGTCTAATGCCTTCTCTGCATGAGTGGATACAATTTTGTGGCTTTTCTTCTTAGATTGTTAATATGCTGGATTATATTAATTGACTTCTGAATATTGAACCAGCCTTTCAGGCCTGAGATAAGCACTACTTAGTTATAGTATATTATCCTTTTATGTATTGCTAGTTTCCAATTGCTAATATTTTGTTGAGGCTTTTATGTCTATGTTCATGAGAGATATTGGTCTGTAGTTTTCTTTACTTGTATTACCTTTGTCTGCTTTCAGGATCAGAGCAAATGCTAGCCTAAAAAAAATGAGTTGGGAAGTGTTCCCTCTTCTATTTTCTGGAAGAGATTGCGTAGAATTGGTGTTACTTCATCTTTAAATGTGTGGTAGAATTCGCTAGTTAAGCCATCTGGGCTGGTGATTTCTGTTTTGGAAGGTTTTAAACTATGAATTCAATTTCTTTCCTTTTTTTTTTTTTTTTTTTTTTTTACTTTGAGACAGTGCCTCTGTCGCCTGGGCTGGAGTCGATGGTGCAGTGATGGCTTAGTGCAGCCTCGACCTCCTGCAGTGAGTGTACAGCTGGCGGATGTATAGCTGAGTTCACCTCTCCACCTCAGCCTCCAGAGTAGCTGGGACCACAGGTGCACCCCACCACACCCGGCTCATTTTTGTATTGTTTTATAGTGATGGAGTTTTGCCATGTTGCCCAGGCTGGTCTCAAACTCCTGAACTCAAGTGATCCTCCTGCCTCGGCCTCCCAAAGTGCTGGGATTACAGGTGTGAGCCATCGTGCCTGGCTAAAATCATTTTTTTTATAGTTCTAGAACTATTCAGTTTATTTATTTATTTATTTTTTATTTGAGACGGAGTCATGCTCCGTCGCCCAGGCTGGAGTGCAGTGGCGCGATCTTGGCTCACTGCAACCTCCACCTCCTGGGTTCAAGCGATTCCCCTGCCTCAGCCTCCAGCTGGGATTACAAGCGCCTGCCACCATGCCCAGCTAATTTTTTGTATTTTTAGTAGAGACGGGGTCTCGTATTAGCCGGGATGGTCTCGATCTCCTGACATCGTGATCCTCCCGACTCAGCCTCCCAAAGTGCTGGGATTACAGGCATGAGCCACTGTGCCAGGCCCTATTCAGTTTATTTATTTAATCTTGGGTAAATTTTGGTAGTTAGTGGTTTTTGAGGCATTGTTCCATTTCGTTTAAACTGTTGAAATTTTGTGCGTAATCAAAATGGTCCTTTATTATCCTTTTAATCTTTTCAGGGTCTGTAGCTAAATCCCCTCTTTTATTCTTGATAATAGTTGTGGGCAAAAGATTACCTAGATGCCAAGGCAAGAGACTGAAGGCACAAACTGTTTCAGTGTAATAAAAAAAATAGTTAGAATAAGAATAGTCATAATACAAATTAGATATAGAGATGATCATGGACAATTATCAATCATTATTATAAACATTAATCATTAGTTTTTAATATTACTGCTTGTTGCATTACTAATATAACCTAGGAATAACCGGCAGGTATAGGGTCAGGTGCCGAAGGGACATTGTGAGAAGTGACCTAGAAGACAAGAGGTGAACCGTCTGTCATGCTCACATAAGGGCCGCTTGAGGGCTCCTTGGTCAAGCAGTAACGCCAGTGTCTGGGAAGACACCCGTTACTTAGCAGATCGCGAAAGGGAGTCTCCTTTCCTTGGAGGAGTCAGGGAACACTCTGCTCCACCAGCTTCTTGTGGAAGGCTGGATATTATCCAGGCCCGCCCGCAGTCATCCAGAGGCTTAAACCCCTCCCTGTGGTGCTGTGCTTCAATGCTCGTGTTCCTTGTCCACTTTCATGTTCCTCCCATACTCCTGGTTCCTCTTCGAAGTTCGTAGTAGAGAGCCGTAGAAGAAATAGTGAAAATCTTAAAGTCTTTGATCTTTCTTATCAGTGCATAGAAGAAAATGCTAATGTATGCTGCCTTCTCTCTCTACTTCGGCTACCTAAAAGGGAAGGGCCCCCCTGTCCTGTGATCACGTGACTTGCTTCACCTTGTCAATCACTTAGAAGATTCACTCTCCTTACCCTGCCCCCTTGTCTTGTATGCAATAAATATCAGCGCGCCCAGCCATTTGGGGCCACTACCTGTCTCCGCGTCTTGATGGTAGTCGTCCCCCGGGCCCAGCTGCTTTCTCTTTATCTCTTTGTCTTGTGTCTTTATTTATTACAATCTCTCGTCTCCACACACGGAGAGAACACTCGCTAAGCCCCATAGGGCTGGACCCTACAAATAGTTTTTTTTTTTTTTTCCTTTTTTGAGACGGAGTCTCACTCTGTCGCCCAGGCTGGAGTACAGTGGAGCAATCTCAGCTCACTGCAAGCTCTGCCTCCCGGGTTCAGGCCATTCTCCTGCCTCAGCCTCCCAAGTAGCTGGGACTACAGGCACCTGCCACCACGCCCGGCTAATTTTTTGTATTTTTAGTAGAGACAGGGTTTCACTGTGTCAGCCAGGATGGTCTCGATCTCCTGACCTCGTGATCCACCTGCCTCTGCCTCCCAAAGTGCTGGGATTACAGGCATGAGCCACTGCGCCCGGCCCGCAAATAGTATTTTGTGGTGTCTGCTTTTTTCCCTCTTCATCAGTTTTCTAGAGGTTTATCAATTGTATTGATCTTTTCAAGTAACCAGATTTTGGTTTCATTGATTTTCTCTACTGTTTTTCTGTTTTCAGCTTCATTGATATCTGCTCTTATCTTTGTTATTTCCTTTCTTTTGCTTCCTTGGAGTTTCTTTTGTGTTTCTTTTTCTAATTTTGTAAGGTGGGAACTTAGGTTATTGACTTAAGAGAACTTTCTTCTTTTTAACATAAGGATTTTATAATAAATTTCTTTCTAAGTGGCCAGGTGTGATAGCTCACGCCTGTAATCCCAACACTTTGGGAGGCTGTGGTGGGTGGATCACTTGAGGTCAGGAGTTCGAGACCAGCCTGGCCAACATGGTGAAACCCTGTCTCTACTAAAAATACAAATATTAGCATGCCTGTAATCCCAGCTACCTGGGAGGCTGAGGCAGGAGAATCGCTGGAACCTGGGAGGTAGAGGCTACAGTGAGCCAAGATCACGCCACTGTACTCCAGCCAGGGCGACTAAGTGAGACTGTCTCAGAAAAAAAAAAAAAAAAAAAAAAGGTATTTTCTTATTGGGTGACAGGTCCCTAAGGCTCTGCTATTTTTTTTCCTATTTTTTTTTTTTCTCTCTGTTACTCAGCTTGGGTAGTGGCTATTGATGTATCTTCAAACTCACTGACTCCTTTGTTATTCCATTCTGCTCTAGGTTCAACCATTGAGTTTTTTGTTTCAATTATTGTACCTTTCAATTTTAACATTTTTATTTTTTAATTTTTAAAATTCTATTTATTTAATTTTTTTGAGATAAGGCCTTGCTATGTTGACCAGGCTAGAGTGCAGTGGCGTGATCATGGCTCACTGCAGCCTTGACCTCCCGGCCTCAAGCAATCCTCCCACCTTAGCCTTCTCAATAGCTGGGACTACAGGTGCACGCCACCACGCCCAGCTAATTTTTAATTTTTTTGTTTTTTTTGTAGAGACAGAATCTCACTATGTTGCCCAGGCTGGTCTTGAACTCATGGCCTCAAGTGACTCTCCTGCCTTGGGCTCCAAAAGTGCCGGGATTACAGGTGTGAGCCACTGCACCTGGCCAGTTTTAATGTTTTTATTTGGTTCTTCTTTATAGCCTCTATTTCTTTACCAAGGCTTTCTATTTTAACATTTGTTTCAAGAGTGTTATCAATTGCTCACTCAAGCATTCTTATAATATCTTATTTAAAGTCTGTCAGAGAATTTCAACATCGTTTTCATCTTGGCACTGCCTTTTACCATCAGGTCAAACATTTAGTTGTTCTTTATATGTCAAATGATTTTGGATTGTATTCTGGACATTTTATTTTATTTTATTTTTGAGATGGAGTCTTGCTCTGTCACCTGGGCTGGAGTGCAATGGTGCGATCTTGGCTCACTGCAACCTCAGCCTCCCGAGTAGCTGGGATTACAGGCGTGTGCCACCATGCCCAGCTAATTTTTGTATTTTTAGTAGAGACGAGGTTTCACCATGCTGGCCAGGCTGGTCTTGAACTCCTGACCTCAGGTGATTCACCTGCCTTGGCCTCTGAAAGTGCTGGGATTACAGGCATGAACCACTGGGCCCAGCCTGTTCTGAACATTTTAAATGTTAATTTATGAGATTCTAGGTCTTGTTTAAATTCTATAGAGACTGTTGATTGAAGAGGCCAGCCCCTCCACACCTGTGGGTGTTTCTCGTCAGGTGGGACGAGAGACTGAAAAAGGAAATAAGACACAGAGACAAAGTATAGAGAAAGCAGAGTGGGCCCAGGGGACTGGCGCTCAGCATACAGAGGACCCACGCCGGCACGGGTCTCTGAGTTCCCTCAGTATTTATTGATCACTATCTCTACCATCTCGGAGAGGGGGATGTGGCAGGACTATAGGGTAATGGTGGGGAGAGGGTCAGCAGGAAAACATGTGAGCAAAGATCTCTGTGTCATAAATAAGTTTAAGGAAAGGTGCTGTGTCTTGATGTGCATGTAGGCCAGATTTATGTTTGACTTTACACAAATATCTCAGTGCATTAAGAGCAGTATTGCTGCCAGCATGTCTCACCTCCAGCCATAAGGCGGTTTTCTCCTATCTCAGTAAATAGAACATACGATCGGGTTTTACACCGAGACATTCCATTCCCAGGGACGAGCAGGAGACAGATGCCTTCCTCTTATCTCAACTGCAAAGAGGCCTTCCTCGTTCACTAATCCTCCTCAGCACAGACCCTTTACGGGTGTTGGGCTGGGGTCTTTCCCTTCCCGTGAGGCTGTATCTCAGGCTATCACATGGGGAGAAACCTTGGACAATACCTGGCTTTCCTGAGCAGAGGCCCCTGCAGCCTTCTGCAGTGCACTGTGTCCCTGGGTACTCGAGATTAGAGAATGGCGATGACTTTTACCCAAGCATACTGCCTTCAAACACATTTTTAACAGAGCACATCCTGCACAGCCCTAAATCCATTAAACCTTGAGTCAACACAGCACATGTCTCTACAAGCACAGGGTTGGGGCTAGGGTTACAGATGAACAGCATCTCAAGGCAGAAGAATTTCTCTTAGTACAGAACAAAATGGAGTTTCTTATGTCTACTTCTTTCTACACAGACACAGTAACAGTCTGATCTCTCTTTCTTTTCCCCACAGTTGATATTTTTGTTTAGCAGGCAATTGACCTGGTTAGGTTGAGGCTGTATGTTCCAACACACCTCTGTAGGGTATGGTTCCAATGTCAGTTCAGTTCTAAAGTCTTTTGATACGTTCTTTTCTGTTTTTTTTTTGTTTTTGTTTTTGTTTTTTTTTGTAGATCTCTTTAGGTCTGTCATGGCTGTGTGCCACTCAGTGGTTAGCGTGCGGCGTAAGCGGTAGTTTGTTCATTAGTTTAGATCTCAAAGTCTTTAGGATGCTAATTAGGACAAGCACAGCTCAGTGGTCAGCCCTGGAGCTCATCAACAACTTTATGGTGTAGCTTTCCCAAGCACACATATCTTCGTGGTCTCCCTGGTACCCTCTGGTTTCCTGCAGCTCTTCTTTTTGGCTCTATCGCGAGAAACTCAAAGGTCTAAATGGAGGAAGGGCACAGAGAAAAAAAAACAATAACAACACAAAGGCATTCTCAATTTATTGGAACTGCAGCTCCCTTAGACAGAGAGGAAGGTTCTTCTCCCTTAGAGTTTTGGCCTCTCCTGGCTCTAGTTATCCCACTGCTGCCATTGCTGCCATGAGGTTGGCCATGGACATGGGCACAAGAAAAGAAAGGGGGAGGCCGAGCGCGGCGGCTCACGTCTCTAATCCCAGCACTTTGGGAGGCCGAGGTGGGCGGATCACAAGGTCAGGAGATCAAGACCATCCTGGCCAACATGGTGAAACCCTGTCTCTACTAAAAATACAAAAATTAGCTGGGTATGGTGGCAGGCGCCTGTAGTCCCAGCTATTCAGGAGGCTGAGGCAGGAGAATCGCTTGAACCTGGGAGGCGGAGGTTGCAGTCAGCCGAGATCCCGCCGCTGCACTTGAGCCTGGACAGAGCAAGACTCCGTCACAAAAAAGAAAAAAAAAAAAGAAAAAGAAAAGAAAGGGAGGAAAAATCCACACAGGAGATTTCCGTATTTCCTGTGAGTGTTAGGAGTTCCTCAAGCTAGGCCTAGAAGGCATTTCCTGGAGCTGCCTCTATCCATGCTACAGTGTTCATCTCCAGAATTTTGGCCATGCTGAACTCAGGTTGGGAAACCGTAGAAGAAAAAATGGTAAACTTGCTGCCAATTCAGTGGTACTTCAAATTCTGGTGTTTTTCTACAACAAACGTGTTACAATTCATTTTTCAGGGTTTTCAATAAGCTGATGCATATGTTCTACCCACATTTTAGAGTTGTATTCAATGGGACAGAAAGGGTGGAATATGTTTCCGTCATTTTACCTGGAAGCCCTCAATACATGTTTAAAGCTAAAATAATACATTTTCTTTTTTCTTTTTTTCTTTTCTTTTTTTTTTTTTTGAGACAGAGTCTGGCTCTATCGCCCAGGCGGGAGTGTAGTGGTGCGATCTCGGCTCACTGCAAACTCTGCCTCCCGGGTTCATGCCATTCTCCTGCCTCAGCCTCCTAAGTAGCTGGGACTACAGGCTCCCGCCACCATGCCCGGCTAATTTTTTGTATTTTCGGTAGAGGCGGGGTTTCACCATGTTAGGCAGGATGGTCTCGATCTCCTGACCTCGTGATCCGCCTGCCTCGGCCTCCCAAAGTGCTGGGATTACAGGCGTGAGCCACCACGCCCGGCCAAAATGATACATTTTCTAAGATCAAAATGGAATTAAATATTAAATATATTAAATCAATAACAAAAAAAGTGGAAAAAAATTCCAAATATTTTGGAATTAAACAATATACCTCTAAATCACCTACGGATCAAAAAAGAAACCGTAAGGTAACTAAGAAAATATTTTTAACTGAATGAAAATCAGAAGATGCTACATCCAAAACAGTGCTTAGATGAAATTTTACAACATTCAGTGCTTATACTAGAAAAAGAGAAAGGGCCAAAAATCAAAGAATCTAAGCTTTTACCTTAAGAGACCAGAAAAAGATATTTATATCCAACGTACGAAAATGAAGACAATAAGAGTGGAAGTCAATGGAATAAACAAACAAAATAAGGACAATTAATTATGCCAGAAACTGTTTCTGAAAAGATCAATAAAATTGATAAAATTGATAGAAAAAAAGTGTGAAGACATAAATTGCCAGTGTTGGCCAGGCGCAGTGCTCATGCCTGTAATCTCAGCACTTTGGGAGGCCGAGGTGCGTAGCTCACTTAAGGCTGAGAGTTTGAGACCAGCCTGGCCAATGTATTAAAACCCCATTTCTACTAAAAATACGAAAATTGACCGGGTGTGGTGGCTCACGCCTGTAATCCCAGCACTTTGAGAGGCCGAAGCAGGTGGATCACGAGGTCAGGAGATCGAGACCATCCTGGCTAACATGGTGAAACCCCATCTCTACTAAAAATACAAAAAGTTAGCCCGGGCATGGTGGCGGGCGCCTGTAGTCCCAGCTACTTGGGAGGGTGAGGCAGGAGAATGGCGTGAACCCGGGAGGCGGAGCTTATAGTGAGCCGTGACCGCACCACTGCACTCCAGCCTGGGCTGCAGAGCAAGACTCCGTCTCAAAAAACAAACAAACAAACAAACGAAAATTAGCTGGGCATGGTGACGCACACCTGTAATCCCAGCTACTTGGAAGGCTGAGGCACAAAAATCGCTTGAATCTGGTAGGCAGAGGCTGCATGAACGGAGATCATGCCACTGCACTCCAGCCTGGGCAACAGAGTGAGACTCTGTCTCAAAAACAAACAAACCAACCCCCAAATTGCCAGTGTTAAGAATGAAAGAAAATATAAATACAGATCCTACATACATCAAAAGGATAATATGAACAACTTTTTGCCAATAAATTTGCCCATAAATAGAACAAAATGGACAAATTACTTGAAAGATACACATTACCAAAACTAAAAATGCAATAGGAAATCTGAACAGACTTACCTGAATTCAAATAAATTCACAATTTAAAATCTTTCAACAAAGAAAATATCCAGTTTCAGATGACTTCTCTGGTGAATTCTATCAACTACATAGGTAGAAATAATTAAATGGAGAAAGTATTTTCTTTTTTTTTCTTTCTTTTTTCTTTTTTTTTTTTTGAGACGGAGTCTCCCTCTGTCGCCCAGGCTGGAGTGCAGTGGCACGATCTCAGCTCACTGCAACCTCCGCCTCCCAGGTTCAAGCAATTCTCCTGCCTCAGCTTTCTGAGTAGCTGGGATTACAGGCGCCCGCCACCACGCCCAGCTAATTTTTGTATTTTTAGTAGAGATGGGATTTCACCATGTTGGTCAGGCTGGTCTTGAACTCCTGACCTTGTGATCCACCCGCCTTGGCCTCCCAAAGTGCTGGGATTACAGGCATGAGCCACTGTGCCCAGCCGAGGAAAGAATTTTCAATAAGTCGTGCTGGAACAACTGTATATATATGAAAAAATCTTATTCATAGTGATCATAGACACACATCAAAGCTGAAACTATAAAAATTATGGAAGAAAAAACAGGCTGGGCATGATGGCTCACACCTGTAATCCCAGCACCTTGGGAGGCTGAGGTGGGAGGATTGCTTGAGGCCAGGAGTTTGAGACCAGGCTGGGTAACAATAGTGAGACCTGTTTTCTACGCAGCAAAATGTTTAACTGGTGTGGTGGTGAATGCCTGTAGTCCTAGCTATTCAGGAGGCTGAGGCGGGAGGATCACTTGAGCCCAGGAGGGGCTGTTTCTCTTGGATTTTTAAAGTAGACAATCATGTCATTTACCAATAATGACAGTTCTCTTTCCCTTTCAACCTTCATATGTTCCAATCACTTGTCTTTCTGTATGGTCTGGAAGAATCTCATGGAGAACTAGTGGCACGAGCGTGCTTTCTCTTGTTCCTAGCTTAAAAAAAAAAAAAAAAAAAAAAAAAATCCTGACCAGTAGCGGTTCTAGGAGAGGGTAAGAATTCGCGGAAAATGTGGCGGAAGAGGGAAACGATCATTGTCAACAGTGAAAGGGGTCTCAGAGACAGAAGCATTTAGGAAAGAAAAGAAGATTGCTTGCCAAGACCTGGCAAATAAATCAGACTTTAGAAGGACAGGCTTGCCAAACTAAAACCACAACAGGTATTGAAAGGGAAATTCTGCAAGATTACCATTGTGAGCACGTTTTTATCAGTCTACTCATGATGGCAAAACCTAGAGCTTTTCTCACATGATTTTCATATGCACAAAAGGTCATGACATACCCAGGCGTCAGCATTGCAAACATCAGGGATAGAGTTGTTTTTCCTAGGGAGTCAGCAATTTATAGAAAATGCTCAATGTTTAATTTATTTTGGGGACTAGAAGGAGAACTATCTTTTTCGTGAAACCCACAAGCAATTTATCAGTGAAATTCTGTCTGCTCCCCCTTCACAATATATCCAGAATCACAACACTTCTGACCACCTCATTTCTCACCTGGATATGACAGCAGCTTCTTACCTAGACTCTGTTTCCAGCTTGTTTCATCAAATTCACAACACGAAAGCCACACCGTTACAGTTAACATATAAGTCAGGTTATGTCATTCCTCTGCTCCAACCCCTTCAAAGTCTGCGTCTCTGACTCAGAGTAAAAACAAATCCTTAATAACAGCCAACAAGGCCCACATTTTCCCCCATCGCTCGTCTACTCTTCTCCTCCCTGACTCACTTCTCTATAAAATCTCTGGCAAGTCTGTGAAATGGATGATCTTCATACGCACCAGACATTCTCCCACCTCAGGGCCTTTGCACTTGCTCTGCCCTCTCCCTGGATCACTCTTCCTGCCAGAGCCCCTTGTGACTTGCTTCCTTACCTCCTTCAAACTTTGCTCAGATATCACCTTCCCAGTGAGGCCTTTCTTGACACTCTGGGATGGTTTGGATCTGTGTCCCCGCCCAAATCTCATCCTGAATTGTAATCCCCAATGTTGGAGGTGGGGCCTGGTAGGAGGTGATTGGATTATGGGATGGATTTCTCATGAATGGTTTAGCACCACCTCCTTGGTGCTGTTCTCATGATAGTGAGGGAGTTCTCGTGAGATCTGGTCTCTCTTTTTTTTTTTGATGGAGTCTTGCTGTGTTGCCCAGGCTGGAGTGCAGTGGCGTGATCTCAGCTCACTGCAAGCTCCGCCTCCTGGGTTCATGCCGTTCTCCTGCCTCAGCCTCCCCAGTAGCTGGACTACAGGTGCCCATCACCACGCCTGGCTAATTTTTTGTATTTTTAGTAGAGACAGGGTTTCACCGTGTTAGCCAGGATGGTCTCGATCTGACCTCATGATCCGCCTGCCTCGGCCTCCCAAAGTGCTGGGATTACAGGCGTGAGCCACTGCGCCCAGCCGTGAGATCTGGTCATTTAAAATCTGATCCCCCGTCTTTCTCTTGCTCCTGTTCTTACCATGTGGGGCACCTTCTCCCCCTTCATCTTCCACCATGATCGTAAGTTTCTTGAGGCATCCCCAGAAACTGAGCAGAGGCTGGCACCATGCTTCCTGCACAGCCTGCAGAACTACGAAGCAATTTAACCCCTTTCCTTGATAAATTACCAAGTCTCAGGTATTTATTTAGAGCAATGTGAGAATGGACTAATACACGCCTTATTCCTGAGGGACATTAAAAATCGACCCTATCTCATATCCCTGCTCTTTTTCTGCAAAGCACTATTGCCATGCGGCTTATGTATATTTTACTCATTTATTTTGTTTATTGGTCACCCACTAGAAGGTAAGCTCTATGAAGGCAGGCCTTTTTTGTCTGTTTACTTTTGAACTCCTGAACTCTGCCTCTTGGGAAGGAAAGTGCTTGGCATGCCATAGACCCTCAATAAGTACTCAAATGGATGAATAAATGTGTATAAGAGTGAATGGACCTATGTTTATTGCAAAACTATTTACAATAGCAAAGACTTGGAACCAACCCAAATGCCCATCAATGATAGACTGGATAAGAAAATTGTGGCACATATACACCATGGAATACTATGCAGCCATAAAAAAGAATGAGTTCATGTCCTATGTAGGGACATGGATGAAGCTGGAAACCATCATTCTCAGCAAAGTAACACAGGAACAGAAAACCAAACATCACATGTTCTCTCTCATAAGCGGGAGCTGAACAATGAGAACACATGGAGACAGGGAGGGGAACATCACACACCAGGGCCTGTCGGGGGGTGGGCAGCAAAGGGAGGGAGAGCATTAGGACCAATACCTAATGCATGTGGGCCTTAAAACCTAGGTGATGGGTTGATAGGTGCAGCAAACCAGCATGCCACATGTATACCTATGCAGCAAACCTGCGCATTCTGCACATGTATCCCAGAACTTAAAAAAAAAAAGAAGCTTCAAACCCACTGAACCAGACGGAAAAAAAAAGTGAGTGAATGGAGAAATATCATGTTCTTTTCGTGGAAGATTCAACAGTGTCAAAATGTTGATTATCTCCAAATTAATACGTGAATACACTGCAAGACTGTGGTAGACACACAGAGAGCTACCCAGGTCCCCCTTCTAGGAAGGATGTAGTGACCCACTGTGGGGAGTGTAACCTGCAGACAGCTGCTTCCTCAGGTCACACCCATGTCAGGGTTGACTGCCAGTGACTGAAGGAGGTGGTGCTCTACAGGACCCTGTGGCAGTCCAATGCTGGACAGCTCCCAGGGGTGGCATTGTTTGAACCCAGAGCTCCCTGTTGGTTTGGTTGAAGCTCTCCAAAGTGCTGGGCTTCTCCCTCTGCCCAGCACTGTTTCATCCACTTTCCTTTTTGAAGTGCTAATCCCTAATAAATAGCTTGCACCCCAAATTCAGCCTCAACCTTGGCTTCCAAAAACCTAACCTGCAACATATACTAATCAAAATACCAAATACCAAATAAAAACAAAACTGGAAACGACCTGGCCCGGCATGGTGGCTCACGCCTGTAATCCCTGCACTTTGGGAGGCTGAGGCGGGAGGGTCATCTGAGGTCAGGAGGTCAAGACCAGCCTGGCCAATATGGTGAAACCCCGTCTCTACTAAAAATACAAAAATTAGCTGGGTGTGGTGGCGGACACCTGTAATCTTGGCTACTTGGGAGGCTGAGGCAGGAGAATTGCTTGAACCCAGAAGATGCAGTGAGCCAAGATTGTGTCACTGCACTCCAGCCTGGGCGACAGAGTGAGACTCTGTCTCAAAAAAAATAAAATAAAAATTAGAAAAGAAAAAGAAACAAATTTCTGATTTCTGTCAATAGAGAAATGCTAAATAAATAAATTATGGTACCTATGATGAAATGAGGTGCAGGTAGATCAAGTACATTTTATAAACTGATGTGGAGAAATGTTCCTGATAGATTGTTAATTCCAAAAAAAAAAAAAAGAAAAGCACGCAGCAGAACACAACCGCATGTACATAGAAAATATAACCTAAAATGTATTTCTTCTCCTTCTCCACCTTGTAAGATACTCAGTTTCCTTCCTACTGAAAGGGATGTGCGTGTGGATTCAGGGCAGCTCCCTTAGGGGCTGGGCAGGGATCATGGGATGAAATGGAATCCTGTTCATGAAGACAGCACCTGTGCTGAGAGCCAGAGCGGGGTGCCAAACTTTCTCCTTACAATCTGTGTGTGATCTTGGGCTCTGAGCCTTTAGTCCGTCATCCAAAATGCCTCCCCAGGTGCTTGCGGGGAATGGTTGTGGAAGGTAAGTGTCTGGAATAATCCCATCACAGATTACTCAATAAAATTTGCTCTTTTCTTTGGCTTCTCCTTCCTATTAGGGCCAAGAAGTTCTATTCTCTGGCACCCCCTTCCCTCCTTCCGAGTGGAGTGAGGTGAGTGAGGTCAGAGCTGAGCAGCTGAATGACTGGGACCCAGAGGATGCTGATGCCAGGGACTCAGGCCAGGATTGAGCAAGAGAACAGACTGGGCTTCTCTGGGTTCAGAGGTGCGATGATGGAGACCCAACAATTCCGGGAAATGTAGAGGCAGGAAGTGAAAGGAAGTGTAGGGTAGAGGAGCAAGAGCAGATTGTACCTCTGATCCAGCCCTGCTCCCAGATGGTAAAAATGAGGAAGCTCCGAAAAGAGGAAAGGAAGTAGGCATGGCCTGGAGGAGGAGAGCAGAGCTGGCCTCAAACCCAACTCTCCCCACCCATACATGGTCTCTGTGTGTTCCAATCCCTGTTCATTCTCATTTACTGTCTAAAGTTGAGGAGATGGGATGTCCCAGATGATAGGGCTCCTGGGATTTCAGATCCAAGACCAGCAGGACTCCAGTCACCTCTACCCCAGCTCTCCAGGACACAGCACTTCCAACTCTGAGTGACGTCCCACCTCTGGTCCTTGCTGCACAACCAACGTGGGAATCACACCCTCCAGACCTCCCACAGGTAATGGTGCTGCGGGTGCCGGTGAGACCCAAGGGACAGGGGATGTCAGAGGAAGCAGGGAGAAGGAGACTTTGGGTCTTGGGTGGGACTAAATGAAAATAAATATAAGGCAGCAGTGTGGGATTTAATTACTATGTGGAGATTTGAGACTCTATTCCCTTCACTGGATTCTAGATTGGGTTATGGCAGCCACAATCCCCTGTCATAAACTAAGACTCTGGGAGCTGAGGCAGGAGAATCATGTGAACCCAGGAGGCAGAGGTTGCAGTGAGCCGAGACGGCCTCATTGCACACCAGCCTGGGCGACAAGAGCGAAATTCCATCTCAAAAAATAAATAAATAAAAGTAAAAATAAACTAAGACTTAAACTCAGCCTCACAGCTGGCCTATTTCCAGCCTTATCTTCAGCCCCAGCCCAGCCATGCCCTAACCCCAGCTTCTACTTTTTTTTTTTTTTTTTTGAGACTGAGTCTCACTGTGTCGCCCAGGCTGGAGTGCAGTAGCACAATCCCAGCTCACTGCCACCTCTGCCTCCTGGATTCAAGCGATTCTCCTGCCTCAGCCTCCCAAGTAGCTGAGATTACAGGCACACACCACCACACCCGGCTAATTTTTGTATTTTTAGTAGAGATGGGATTTGGATTTCACCATGTTAGCCAGGCTGGTCTCAAACTCCTGACCTAAAGTGATCTGTCTACCTTCGCCTCCCAAAATGCTGGGATTACAGGCATGAGCCAACGCACCTGTCACCCCCGACCCAGCTCCTACTTTAACCCCAACCCCAGAATCAACTTGAATCTTAACACCAGCCCAAAGCCAAAATTGAACCTCAACTCTATTCTGTTTCCAAATTCAGCACCAAAGTTAACCCCAATTCCATCCATGGCTCCAACATGCATACTGACCCCAATCCTAGCATGAGACACAACCTCCAGTCCTGCCTGATTACTGGCTCACTGGGTAGTCCTAGCAATGCATTTAGCTCCAATATTACCCTCCAGTTTCACTCCCAAACTCAACTCGACCCCAATTCTAACTCGACTGCAAACCCAGACCCATTTCCGTCTTAGCCTTAACCCTGGGCTCATTCTCAACCCGAGCCGCATCTCCGAACTCAACGTCAGCCCTGCCCTCGGCTCCAACCGAGTCCCAACCTCCTATTCCCCAGCTCTGCCCCAGCCTGCGCGCTGGCCCTGCCTCCATTTCAGCTGTGACAACCTCAGAGCCGTGTTGGCCCAAGCATGACAAGGACGTATGAAAACTTCCAGTACTTGGAGAATGAGGAGAAAGTCCAGGGGTTTAAAAATGGTAAGAGGAAAGAGGAAACTCTCCTAAAATGCCCTCTTTATATGTTTAGAAGGATTTCTCCTGTCATTTCTGTACCTCCACCACGTGCACTGGTGGGTCCTCACTCTGAGGAGGTCAGGCCCCAGCCTCTGATGGGCCTAGTGTGAAGAGGATGCAAGGTCTCTAGAAAGACTGGGACAGGGAGGATCACAGTGGACTCAGCTTCTGATGCTCTATGGGGTGGGGACAAGAGCTGTGCATTGGTGGAGAGGAAAACAAGTAGTTGGGTTTGGAAGGAAACTCATTTGTGAACCTGACTGTCCAGCAGGTAGGTGAGCATAAGCCTGTGAAGGGCCTGGCTGCCCCCAGCTCTCTCTGTGTCCTCCTGCCCCTGCCCCCAGCTCTGACCATGGGACCCCTCATATCGCTATCACGTGGGTCCCCAGGGGTGTGAGGGGCCTGTGTGACCGAGGACTTGTGCTGGTCCCTGAAGTCAAAGGCCTGGGCATCCCCCACCCCAAAATCCTCCTTGTCCAACCCTCCCCTGGCGTCCCCTGTGCCCAGCCCTCCTCACTAGACAGCTCCCTGGGCCCTCTCCTTCTCCCGTCTCCATCGTGTCTGGACCCTCCTCATCCTGACACCCTCTCCTCTTGCAGGGCCACCTCCTCCCCAGTCCCTCCTGCGGCGTCTCCACTCTGGGCCCTGCCTTCTCCTGCTGTCCCTGGGCCTCGGCCTCCTGCTGCTGGTCATCATCTGTGTGGTTGGATTCCAAAGTGAGGGTCACAGGGGTGGACAGGGAAGAGAGAAATAATGGGGTAGAAGATAAATAATGGGGTGCTACAGTAGGGTAGTGGCGGGGCGATGGTGAGGTCCACAGTAGGAGCAATGCAGGGCACAGTGTTGGGGGCAGCTGTGGAGATGACAATGGGGCATGGTGAGGGCAATGCTACCAACAGTCATGGGGGTCACAACAGAGCCACTGAAGCACTGATGGGGGCACTGAAGGAGTGGTTGATGGGAATGGAGGAGAGGGCACTGATGGAGTGATTGATGGGAACAGTGCGTGGTGCACTGATGGAGTGATTGATGGTAATGGTGGAGGGGGGCACTGATGGAGTGATTGATGGGAATGGTGGGGGGTCACTGATGGGGTGATTGATGGGAATGGTGGTAGGGAGGCACTGATGGAGTGATTGATGGGAATGGTGGGGGGCACTGATGGAGTGATTGATGGGAACAGTGGGGGGTCACTGATGGGGTGATTGATGGGAATGGTGGTGGGGGTCACTGATGGAGTGATTGATGGGAATGGTGGGGGGCACCGATGCAGTGATTGATGGGAATGGTGATGGGAGAACTGATGGGGTGACTGATGGGAATGGTGGGGGGCACTGATGGAGTGATTGATGAGAACAGTTGTCGGGGCACTGATGGAGTGATTGATGGGAATGGTGGTGGGAGCACTGATGGAATGATTGATGGGAATGGTGATGGGGGCACTGATGGGGTGACTGATGGGAATGGTGGGGGGGCACTGATGGAGTGATTGATGGGAATGGCGGGGGGTCACTGATGGAGTGATTGATGGGGACGGTGGTGGGGGTACTGATGGAGAGAGTTGATGGACCCATAATCAGGATGGCTGTTGGCTTTGTCACTGATGAGTTGGGTTATGTACTCAAATTACTTCACCTCTCTGAGGCTTAGTTTCCTCATCGGCAATATTGAACAATAATAGTGCCTGCCCCACTGGGTTGCCGTGAGGACCCAATAAGGCAATGATTATGGAGGGCCCTGCTCGGTGCTGGCACAGAGGACCTGATGAATCCTAGCTCTGACCTTCCCATCCACCTGTTTAGATTCCAAATTTCAGAGGGACCTGGTGACCCTGAGAACAGATTTTAGCAACTTCACCTCAAACACTGTGGCTGAGATTCAGGCACTGACTTCCCAGGGTGAGTCTGGTTTGGATGGGGCTCTGGGCTGGGGCCAGGCCAGGGAGGAGGAAGTTGACCCCTAAGCCAAGTCTCCATGTCCTCCAGGCAGCAGCTGGGAAGAAACGATAGCATCTCTGAAAGCTGAGGTGGAGCGTCTCAAGCAGGAACGGCAGGCAGGTGAGAGACCCTCCGAGTATGGGTGTGGGGGGCTAAGCTCTCAGACACAGTGGAGGTGGGAGCAGGCTCCTGGTGCTGAACTGCCCTCCCCTTTAGCCAGCAGCTTGAAAGGCAGCATGCAGGCCGGGCGCAGTGGTTCGTGCCTGTAATCCCAGCACTTTGGGAGGCCGAGGCGGGTGGATCACGAGGTCAGGAGTTCGAGACCAGCCTGATAGACATGGTGAAACCCTGTCTCTACTAAAAAAAATACAAAAAATAGCTGGGTGTGGTGGTGGGCGCCTGTAATCTCAGCTACTAGGGAGGCTGAGGCAGGAGAATTGCTTGAACACGGGAGGCGGAGGTAGCCGTGAGCCAAGATTGCTCCATTGCCCTTCAGCCTGGGCAGCAACAGTGAAACTCCGTCTCAAAAAAAAAAAAAAAAAAAAAAAAAGAAAGGCAGCATGCTTTCTCTGGAGAGCAGGCTGGAGAAACAGGGGCAGAGGAATCCAAAGCAGATTTGATGGCTGCGTCTGGCCATGAGGTAGGGGGTGGGTAGGGGCGGGAAGGAACATTCCTGGGCTTGGCCCTGTGCAGGGGTATCTGAGCTCCAGGAACACACTAAGCAGAAGGCACACCTAGGACACTGTCCCCACTGCCCATCCGTGTGTGTCCCAGTTCATTCTGAAATGCTCCTGCGAGTCCAGCGGCTGGTGCAAGACCTGAATAAACTGACCTGCCAGGTGGCCACTCTCAACAACAATGGTGAGGAAGGTGTGGGGAGTCCCCAGCCCTGCTTTTCTGCCCGTGGCCCACTGGGCAGAGCCTCAGCCTCTCCACCCTATTTCTCCCCACTCAGCCTCCACTGAAGGGACCTGCTGCCCCGTCAACTGGGTAGAGCACCGAGACAGCTGCTACTGGTTCTCTCGCTCTGGGATGCCCTGGGCCGAGGCTGAGAAGTACTGCCAGCTGAAGGACGCCCACCTGGTGGTCATCAACTCCAGGGAGGAGCAGGTGAGGGCTCCTGGTACTCAGTTCCTAAGACATGTCCCATTTAGGGAAATGGTTCTTAAGCTTGGCCGCACATTGGAATCATCTGGGAGCTTCCAGAATGACTGCCATCTGTGCCACACCCTCAGAGATTTAATAGGCCTGAGCATCCAGAGAAACATCTCCAAACTCCTCAGTTGATTTAACGAAGAGCTAAAGTTGAGAATCACTAGTTTAAGGAGTTGGCTGGGATGGGGAGAAGTCACCATTGCCCTTCTGTCACCCAGAATTTTGTCCAGGAACATCTAGGCTCCGCATACACCTGGATGGGCCTCAGTGACTCTGAAGGAGCCTGGAAGTGGGTGGATGGAACAGACTATGCGACCGGCTTCCAGTGAGTGCACCCTGGCTTTCTGGGCCAATGTCCTCCGTTAGCATTCCCCCCAGGGATCTGACTGGCAGCCTCTCCTCCCCTGAACTGAATTCTACTCCATCTACCCTTCCTAGCTTGCTGTTGTCTTCTCCTCTCAGGAACTGGAAGCCAGGCCAGCCAGACGACTGGCAGGGGCACGGGCTGGGTGGAGGCGAGGACTGTGCTCACTTCCACCCAGACGGCAGGTGGAATGACGACGTCTGCCAGAAGCCCTACCACTGGGTCTGCGAGGCTGGCCTGGGTCAGACCAGCCAGGAGAGTCACTGAGCTGCCTTTGGTGGGACCACCTGGCCACAGAAACGGCGGTGGGGAGGAGGACTCTTCCCAGGACCTCCTCGCAAGACCGCTCTGGGAGAGAAATAAGTGCTGGGAGATTGGAAGCACTGCTAACATTTTGAACTTTTTTCTCCTTAATTTTAAAAAGATGGTATAGTGTTCTTAAGCTTTTATTGTTTTCCAACTTTTGAAAGTCAGCTTCATGAAGGTATAATTTTTACATAATAAAAATGCACTCATTTAAAGAGTAGAGATGACTTTGACAAATATGCATGCCTAGGTGACTACCACTCTGATCGCAATCGATAACATTGCCATCGCCCCCACCAGTCCCCTCATGCCTCTGGGCAGTCCAACCACTTCCCTGTTTCCAGGCCAGTGATCTACTTTTTTTCACTATTTATTGGCCTTGCCTCTTCTAGAGCTTCTAGAACTTCATATAAGTGAAATCATACACTCTCGTGTATATACTTCGTATAAGTGAATATATACTCTCACGAGAACTTATGTACTCTGTGTTGCTTGATTTTTGGCAATCTAAAAATGGCGGAGTGGAGAAGCCAGGTGAAGCCTTCGAAAGTCCTATGTGATTGAGAAAAAGGCATTTTCTTCTCATATAGATTTTGAGTTCAAATCTTTTCTGTCACTTAAAGATGGCATAAACTTAGGATGATTAGGAAAAGCCATTGTTTAATTTCTCTGAAGATCCCAGAGTTGTTGGGAGATGTAGATAAGATCCCCAGGTGTATTGGTTAGCAATTGGTGGGTAACAAACCACCTCAAAGCTCAGGGCTTATACAATAAGCATTGATTACAGCTCATGAGGCTATAGGTCTGGTCTGGCCAGGTCTGGGTCATCTTGGCTGGGCTTGTTCATGCATCTGTGGTCAGCTGGTGGGTTGGCTTGGGGTTGGCTGGCCTGGGGTAGCCTTGCTCCCATGTCTCATAATTGGTGGCTCTGGGCTGGGACAATGGGGATGACTGGGCCACATTAGCTTAGCCTGGCCTTGTTCACAGAATGGCTGAGTGGGGGTCCAAGAGAGAAATTGGAAGACTGCAAGGACTTCAGAGCCTTGCTTGGAACTGAAGCATCGTTTCTGCTGCATCCTATTGGCCAAAGCAGATTGCAAGGCTACCCAGGTTCAAGGGTCAGAGAAATAGATTCCACCTTTTGGTGGGGGATGGGGGGCATCTACAAAGTCGTACTGTAGAGAATGGCTATAGAGAGGGGTGGAGATTTCTATTTTTTCAATCAATCTAGCATATACCAGGGGAAGCATCTCAGCTATTTTGATTATTATTATTATTATTTTTTTTGAGATGGAATTTCCCTCTTGTTGCCCAGGCTGGAGTGCAATGGCGTGATCTCAGCTCACTGCAACCTCCGCCTCCCAGGTTCAAGTGATTCTCCTGCATCAGCCTCCCGAGTAGCTGGGATTATAGGAGCCTGCCACCACGCCTGGCTACTTTTGTGTTTTAAGTAGAGATGGGGTTTCTCCATGTTGGTCAGGCTGGTCTCCAACTCCCGATCTCAGGTGATCGGCCCGCCTCGGCCTCCCAAAGTGCTGGGATTACAGGCATGAGCCACCACACCCAGCTGCATCTCAGATATTAAGAACCAACTTTTTAAGTTCATTAAGGGAGGGCAGGACCCATTCATTGCTGTATTACTGTACCCAGAAAGCTCCCTGGCATATAGGAATGTCTCAATTAGCTGTCAGGATTTGCTGATGGGTTGTCTGAGGGGTTTGGGAAAATGAGAAAGTCAAGGATAATTCCAGGTTTGGGGCTTGAAAACCTAAAAGGATGGAGTCCCAGTTAATTAAGATGGGAAGACCATATGAGAAGCTGGTTTTGCGGGTGGGATGAGGAGATAAGAAGCTTTGTTTTGAACATGTTGAGTTTGAGGAGCCTGTTAGACTTCCAAATGGAGTTTATTCTTTTTTATTTTTCTGTGTACCATAGTAAACATTTATAATTTTATTCAAAGGGTTTTTAAAATCAGTTCCAGCAAGATACAGGTGTCAAAACCAAAGGATTTATTTCTTTCTCTCTCTCTACATATATGTAGAGAGACAGGTTCTTGTTCTGTCACCCAGGCTAGAATGCAGTGGTGCGATCATAGCTCACTGCAGCCTTGAACTCCTGGACTCAAGCAATCCTCTCTTCTCAGCCTCCTGAGTAGCTGAGACTATAGGTGTGTGCCCCCATGCCTGGCTAAGTTTATTTTTTGTAGATATAGGGTCTCACTATGTTGCCCAGGGTGGTTTCAAACTCCTGGGCTCAAGCGATTGTCCTGCCTTGGCCTCCCAAACTGCTGGGATTACAGATATGAGCTGCAGTGCTTGGCCACAAAAGGGTTTATTGAAAAGAGTTCAATGACATTTACAGAGTGTGAGCAGGGTTGAGGAAGCCAACAAAAGTTGGTGAAGTCCCTGTGGCTAAGAACAGCAGAGACATCCCCACTCTGAAGCCTGAAGGCACAAAAGAAAAGAACATCCACCCAGATCATCCACCCAAGCAGCTGTGTGCCTCTCTCCCCTGGGTCTGAAAGATTTTGGATCATGGGAGAGAAGCCACCCAGCAGGAGCATTAGATCACAGTTCTACCAGGGCCACAGAATGTAGAGGGGAGCAGGAGAACCAATACAAGGCAGTTCCCTCCAGAATTTCCTGACCTGGTAATTCTGCTACCTAAGAAAGCAAACAATTACATTCTCTAGTTTTATACAGGTGACTGGATGGGGGAGGCAGGGAGGGCATTAGGGAAAATATGGAGAGGGCGACTTTGTGTTACAGGTGGAAATAACTGGGAAGATGGATCACAGATTGAACTAGTTATTGGAGGAGATTGAAATGATCTCTCCGCTGACTTCCAGATTGGGTTGGACAGCCCCATACCAATACAATCCCAGTTCCAGCCCCAATTGCAGTCCCAATGTCGGCTCTAAATTCATCCCTAAATTCAATCTCTGTCCGTACTGCAGCTCCAGCCTAGCTGTACTACACCCCCACGCTCCATCCCACATGTTTCCAATCTCAGCCCCAAACTCAGACCCAACCCCAAAGGAGCCCTGTCTACAGTCTTAGCCTGAGACCAAATCTGATTTTTAGTCCCAAGTATGTCAACCCCGTCCTAACCCCAGATACAACCCAATTGTGATCGCTGTTTCAATCTCACCTGCAAACCCAGCCCCAGCCACACTCCTAGTCCTCACGCCTGGCTCAGCCTCTATCGAATCCTCATTTCCTACCTCAAAACCAGCTCCACACCCACCTCCAGCCCTTATTTCAGGCTCCCCCTTGGAGTCCTTTGTCTGCCTCCATCTCAGCTCCTACAGCCACAGAGACCACTTGGGCCAAGGATGTCAATGAAGTGTGAAGACCTCAAGCGCTTAGAGAGTGAGAAGGAACATGATCTTAGAAAAGGTAAGACAGGCCAGGTGCGGTGGCTCACACCTGTAATCCCAGCACTTTGGGAGGCCGAGGTGGGTGGATCACCTGAGGTCAGGAGTTCGAGACCAGCCTGGCCAACGTGGCGAAACCCCGTCTCTACTAAAAATACAAAATTGGGCCGGGCGCAGTGGCTCACGCCTGTAATCCCAGCACTTTGGGAGGCCGAGGCGGGCGGATCACGAGGTCAAGAGATCAAGACCATCCTGGCCAACATGGTGAAACCCTGTCTCTACTAAAAAATACAAAAATTAGCTGGGCGTGGTGGCAGGTGCCTGTAGTCCCAGCTACTTGTTAGGTTGAGGCAGGATAATTGCTTGAACCTGGGAGGCGGAGGTTGCAGTGAGCTGAGATCGCGACACTACACTCCAGCCTGGCAACAGAGCGAGACTCTGTCTCAAGAAAAAAAAAGAAAAAGAAAAACAGAAAGAAAAAGAAAAGCTAAGACAAGCAGAAGACCCCAGAGACAGGTCCACCCCTCAAAGTTTGCAGAGGCCTGAACTAGTTCCTCTTGAGCCCCCTTCCCTTTGCTCCCCTCCCCCAGCTCAGTCTTGCACCTTGAGGAGCCTGGGGGACACGTGAGGACACCTTCAGCATGGTCCACACCCTCCATTCACCCCCCCAACCCCTGCGCATGGCTACCACTTGGGCCGCAGGGTGTGCACACCAGGAGCAGGGTCTGCCACCCAGGGGACAGGCCCAGGGAAGACAGGTATACAGCTGCTTGGGTGGATGATCTGGGCTCCCAGGTACCCAGAGGATGGTCTAGAAGGGCAGGCATGGCTTGGGGTGAGCACATCACCTTGGCCCTGGAGATTCCCAGTCCCACAGGAAGGGGTGGAGTCACAGGAGGGCCAGTGAGGGCCCTCTAAAGTGTGAAGCCCAGGAGGTCTGTAGTCTAAGGATAGTGCTCTCTCAGAGACAGTGACTCTTCCTTTCTTCCTTTCTTTCCTTCTTTCCTTCTTTCCTTCCTTCCTCCTTTATTTTTTTTGATGGAGTTTTGTTCTTGTTGCCCAGGCTGGAATGCAATGACGTGATCTTGGCTCACTACAACTTCCACCTCCTGGGTTCAAGTGATTCTCCTGCCTCAGCCTCCTGAGTAGCTGGGATTACAGGTATGCGCCACCATGCCTGGCTAATTCCATATTTTTGGTAGAGACGGGGTTTCTCCATGTTGGGCAGGCTGGTCTCGAACTGCCAACCTCAGGTGATCCACCTGCCTTGGCCTCCCAAAGTGCAGGGATTATAAGCATGAGCCACTGCGCCCGGCCGACTGTGCCTCTGTCTATCTGCAGTGAGGGGTTTCTCATGTCTCCCCTGTGCTGTAGCTCCAGGGCTCCTGGTTTTTGTCATTTCTGTGACTCCAGTATGGACTGTGGAGATCCCCGTCTCTGAGGGTTCAGGGCCTGGCCTCTGTGGTCCTAGTCTTCAGGGGAGTTAGGGTCCTCAGTGGCACAGGGACAGGAAGCAGGAAAAATATGGGTTACTTAGGAAAGTCTTCAAAGGAGACCATAATTTCACCTGCTTTCACAGATGAGCGTGAGCCTATGAAGGGCCTGGCTGCCCCCAGGTCTCCCTGTGTCCTTCTGCCCCTTCCTCAGCTCTGACCATGGGAGCTCACATAGCACCATTATCCCCCATCTGTGTGTGTATGTTTGGGGATCCCCACGGGTGTGAGGGGCCTGTGTGACTGAGGACTTGTGCTGGTCCCTGAGGTCAAAGGCCTGGGCATCCCCCACCCTGAAATCCTTCCTATCCTGCCCTTTCCTGGTGTCCTTTATGCTCAGCCCTCCTCTCTAGACAGCTCCCTGGCTCCTCTCCTCTTCCCGTCTCTGTCATGTCCTGGACCCTCCTCGTCCTGACACCCCCTCCTCTTGAGGGCTGCCTCCTCCCCAGGCCCTCCTGCAGCATCTCCACTCTGGGACTGCCTCCTCCTGCTGTCCCTGGGCCTCGGCCTCCTGCTTCTGGTTGTCATCTGTGTGGTCAGATCCCAAAGTGAGGGTCAATGGGGTGTAGTGGTGTGGTGGTAATGGTGAGGTACAGGTTTAGTGATGGATGGTCAGAGAAAAAGTCCTTTTTTTTTGCAAGAAAAAAGTCTTGCAAAAGTGTTGGAGCAATGGTGGGGCAGTGATGTGGTTTGAATCTATCCCTGCTCAAACCTCATATTCAGTTGCAATCCCCAATGCTGGAGGCCTGTTGGGAGGTAAATGGATCATGGGAGCAGTTTCTCATGGTTTAACACCATCCCCCTTGGTACTTCTGTCATGGTAGTGAGTTCTTGTGAGGTCTAGTTGTCTAAAAGTGTGTAGCACCTCCCTGCTCTCTTTTCCTCCTGCTTCGGCCATGTGAGATGCCATACTTCCCCTTTACCTTTCGCCATGATTATGAGTTTCCTGAGGTCTCTCGAGAAGCCAAGCAGATGCCACCATCCTCGCTGTATAGCCTGCAGAAGTGTGAACCAATTAAACCTCTTTTCTGTATAAATTACCCAGTCTCAGGTATTTCTTTATAGCAGTGTGAGAACAAACTAATAAAATGGTACCAAGATGTGGAGCATTGCCATAAAGATACCTGAAAATGTGGAAGTGACTTTGGAACTTGGTAATGGGCAGAGGTTGGAAAAGTGTGGAGGGCTCAGAAGAAGACAGGAAGATGAGGGGAAGTTTGGAACTTTCTAGAGACTTGTTGAATGGTTGTGACCCAAATGCTGGTAGTGATATGGACAGAGATGGCCAGACCGATGAGGTCTCTCAGATGGAGATGAGAAACTTATTGTGAATAACAGCAAGGGTACTTTTTTTATACCTTGGCAAAAATTTTGGTTGGATTGTGCCCATGCCCTAGGGATCTATGGAACTTTGAACTTGAGAGAGATGATTTAAGGTATCTGGTGGAAGAAATTTCTAAGCAGCAAAATGTTGAAGATGTGGCCTGGGTGCTTCTAACAGCACATATTCATATGCATGAACAAAGAAATGACCTAAAACTAGCACTTACATTTAAAAGGAAAGCAGAGCATAAAAGTTTGGAAAATTTGCAGCTCTGCCATGTGGTAGAAAAGAAAAGCCCATTTTTAGGGGAGGAATTCAAGCAGGTCACAGAAATTTGCATAACCGAAAGGAAGGCAAGTGCTAATAGTGAAGACAACGGGGGAAAAAAGACCTCGAAGGCATTTTAGAGACCTTCATGGCAGCCCCTCCTATCACAGGCCTGGAGGCCTAGGAGGGAAGAATGGTTTCTTGGGCCAGGCCCAGGGCCCTACTGTCCTGCACAGCCTTGGAACACTGGTCTCTGCATCCAGCTCCAGATGTGGGTAAAAGGGGCCCAGGTACAGATTGGGCTACTGCTTCAGAGGATGCAAGTCATAAGTCTTCGTGGCTTCCATGTGATGTTAAGCTGGCAGGTGCATAGAATACACGAGTTGAGGCTTGGGAGTCTCCGCCTAGATTTCAGAGGATATATAGAAAAGCTTGGATGTTCAGGTAGAAGCCTGCTGCAGGGGTGGAGCTCTTATAGAGAACTTCTACTAGGGCAGTGAGGAGGGGAAATGTGAGGCTGAAACCCCCACACAAAGTCCCCACTGGGGCACTGCTTCTAGTAGAGCTGTGAGAAGAGGGCCACCATCCTCCAGACCCCAGAATGGTAGATCCACTAGCAGCTTGCACCCTGTGCCTGGAAAAGCTACAGGCACAATACTCAATACTAGCCCATGTGAGTGGTTGCAGGTGCTGAACCCTGCAAAGCCACAGGGGCAGAGCTGCCCAAGACCTTGGGAGGCCACCCCTCACACCAGTGTGCCCTGGATGTGAGGCATGGAGTCAAAGGAGATTACTGTGAAGCTTTAAGATTTAATGATTGCCCTACTGGGTTTCAGATTTGCATGCATCCTGTAGCCCCTTTATTTTGGCTAATTTCTCCCTTTTGGAATGGGAGTATTTACCCAATGCATATACCTCCATTGTATCTTGGGAATAACTAACTTGTTTTTGATTTTTGCAGGCTCATAGGTGGAAGGTACTAGCCTTGTCTCAGATGAGATTTTGAACTGTGGACTTTTGAATTAATATTGGAATGAGTTAAGACTTTGGAGAATTATTGGGAAGGCATGCTTATATTTTGAAATGTGAGAAGGACATGAGATTGGGAGGGGCTAGGGGTGGAATAATATGGTTTGTATCTATGTCCTCACCCAAATCTCATATTCGATTGTAATTTCCAGTGTTGGAGGTGGGGCCTAGTGGGAGGTGATTGGACTATGGAGGCAGTTTCTCATGGTTTAATACCATTCCCCTTGGTGCTGCTGTCATGATAGTGTGTGAGTTGTTTAAGTGTGTAGTAGTAACTCCCCCTACTTTTTTTTTTTTTCCGAGACAGAGTCTTGCCCTGTCACCCAGGCTGGAGTGCAATGGTGTGATCTTGGCTCACTGCAACCTTTGTCTCCCAGGTTCAAGTGACTCTCCTGCTTCAGCTTCCCAAGTAGCTGGGGTTATAGGTGCTCACCACCATGCTCGGCTAATTTTTTTGTATCTTTAGTAGAGACAAGATTTAACCATGTTGGCCAGGCTGCTCTTGAACTCCTGACCTCGTGATCCACCTGCCTCAGCCTCCCAAAGTGCTGGGATTACAGGCATGAGCCATTATACCTGTCCAGTTCCTCCCCCCAGTTTGTTTCTCCTGCTTCAGCCATGTAAGATGCCTCGCTTTCCCTTTGCCTTCTGCCACGATTGTGAGTTTCCTGAGGCCTCCCCAGAAGCCAAGCAGGTGCCATCATGCTTCCTGTACAGCCTGCAGAACCATGAGCCAATTAAACCTCTTTTCTTTATAAATTACCCAGTCTCAGGTATTTCTTTATAGCAGTTCAAGAATGGACTAATATAGGCAATTATGGCAGAGTGTTTGGGGACAGTGACGAGGGCAGCTTTGGGCCAGTTGTGTGGCAACTGTGGGACAGACATGAGGGCAGTGTTGGGCTGTGATGATGACGGTGATGGATCCATGAGGAGGCACTAGGTGTTTTGTAGTCAAACACACCAGAACCTTGAATCCTGGCTCTTTCTTACTAGTTGTACAACATGGACAGGTCACATTACCTCTCTGAGCCTTAGTTTCATCCTCTATAACATCAGGATTATGACAGTGCCTGCCCCACTGGGTGACTGTGAGGACTGAAGGAGACATTGTGTGTGAGTTCCCTGCTCAGTGCTGGCACAGGGGCCATCTGATGCATCTCAGCTCTGATCACCCCAAACACATTCCCCACCTGATCAGTTTCTCCACATCAGATGGACCTGCAGGCCCTGAAAATTTTTCAGCCCCTTCATGTCAAGCAACGTGGGTGAGGTTCTGGCACTGAATTCCCAGGGTGAGCCTGGCTTGGAGTGAGGCTGGGTGGGGAGTGGGGGGAACTGACTCATGGGGACTGATGAGTTCTCTTATCTTCCAGGTGGAAGCTTGTGAAAAAGGGTGACTGCTCTGGAAATCAAGGTACAGAAACATGATCGGGAACTGCAAGCAGGTGAGAGACCCCCAAGGAGCGTGGGTGGAAGTGTCTGGTGGGCTCTCAGGACAAAGGCACGGGTGGGAGCAGCCTTGTGAGTGCTGAGCCACTGAGCCCCTCCAGCCTGCAACGTGAGTGACACTACATGGTACAGTGTGGAGGACAAGCTGGAGAAGCAGGAGCAGGAACTCAGCAGGTTCGAGACCACCCTGCGATGTTGTGTGTGGAGGGTTTCAGAGCTGCTAGGGCCAGGCCAAGGCACTGTTGAAGGGATTAGGGGTGTCTGACCTCCGGGACCTTTGCTGTCCCCCACTGCCCATCTGTGTATGTCCCCAGGATAGATAACCATGATCCCCCAAGTCCTGCAGCTGGTGACTGATCTGCAATGTCCTGATCTGTAACATGGCTGCCCTTGAGAGCCCCAGTGAGGAGGGCTCCATGCTCAGCCTTCATCCTGCCGTGTTTCCCTCCCCCACGGGATCCTGGCCTCTGTCCATCAGGCTCCATGGGAACCTTCTGCCCTGGGAGCTGGTTAGAGCCCAAAGACAGCTGCCACCGGCCATCCTGCTTTTAGGCATTTTGGCCCGAGGCTGAGAATGCTCCACAAGCTGGAGAACCCCCACCTGGTTGCCGTCCACTCCAGGAAGAGCTGATGAGGTCCCCAGCCTAGGAGCACCTACATCTGGGGTGGAGAGAAGTCAACACCACCCACGTGTGTCTCAGGTATTTGTCCAGACCTTCGAAGGCAGCATATATGTCAGGATGGGCCTCCGTCATCATGTGGGAGCTTAGGAATGAGGGACAGCTCAGATGATGGGACACATTTCAGGTGACTGCACCATCCTCCTGTGGCTGGCACTCTCTGCTCAGCTTTACCTTCACGGTCCGAGTTTGCTCCTCTGTCCCTGACCCGGATGCTGCTCCTCTGACCTTCACGATCACCTTGGTAGTCCCCATCTTCCCCTGGTTTAGAATCTACTCATCCTTCAAATGAACCATGATCTTACTTATATGTGGAATCCAGAAAAGTCAAATTCAGCCAGGTGTGGTGGCTCATGCCTGTAATCCCAGCACTTTGGGAGGCCGAGGCGGGTGGATCACGAGGTCAGGAGTTCGAGACCAGCCTGGCCAACATGGTGAGACCCTGTCTCTACTAAAATTACAAAAATTAGCCAAGCGTGGTGGTGCATGCCTGTAGTCCCAGCTCCTCGGGAGGCTGAGGCAGAAGAATCGCTTGAATCCGGGAGGCGGAGATTGCGGTGAGCTGAGATCACACCACTGCACTTCAGCCTGGATGACAGAGCGAGACACTGTCTCAAACAAAACAAAACAAAATGTCTTCTTTCAGGGTAGGCTGCCCCATTCCCTGTAGAAAAAGGAACTTCCTGCGATTCTAAGTCCTTCTGTAACTCTGGGCTTCTTCCTCTATGCTCCCGTCCCCTGGCCATCACTAGTCCAGATGTCTGTCCTACCTCATGGACAGAGCCCCAGGAGGGGGAAAAACAGCTGCCCTTCCACTGATGTAATCTCAGCTCCTGATGCTGGGAGGTGGGTGGAGGGAAGGAGGTTGCCAAGGAGCAGACATGGTATTCCACAGCCCCAGGGCTCACACGGGAATTTTACTTAGTTCTCTCTACCAGACCCTGGCAACACTCTGGTGCACACGTTATCGCTAACTGCAGAAAACCACCTGGCTGACTCTGAATCACCAGTCACTGCTAGATTTTCTGTCCTTTTTGGCCTCGGTCAATTCTGGATTCTCTCCCTTCCCTCTTCTCCCTGTTTTTCTTGGGGATGATGTATCTCTTTGGAGTGGGGCCTTCTCCTCACAGGTGTCTGCTTCTCCTTCTCTCTCTTCCTCCCCTGAGCTGTCCACACTTCTTTCTGTTCTGCAAGCTCCTAGTCACACAGGTCACCCTGCATCCCCCCTGCCGCATGTACCATGCCTCTGGGTCTGCTGGCTCAACCTTACCTCTTACACAAACCTCTGAGGATGCAGGAATCTTTAGATAACTCTCTTGCTGCTGTTTGGGGTGATGGGAGATTCAGAGTTTTTCTTCGGCTCCCTTTGCCCACACACCAGCTGTCATCCCTGCCTTCTGTCACTGGTGCCTGCTGCTGCAAGGGCGTCTCCCTGATGTCTTTTGCCTGCCCTTCACCTGAGAAGCAAAGCACAACCCTTTCTGCTCTGTTCAACCCCAACCCCATGCACATTCCATCATCCTTGTTCCCAGAAGCTCGACCCTATCAGTGGACAGAGCTCTGATCCCTTTTACAATGAACCACACCGATGACTCACTTTCTGATCCTCCTGTCTCTTTCCCCAGTGGAACTGTATCTCATTCTGCAATGCAGTGAGGCTAGCATTGGATTATTGTCTTATTTCTGGACTCAGCTTTAGGCAGTCGCCTCTATGATCTGCATCCTGGAAACACTGGCTGTTGGTGTTGAAAGTCAAACCTTTGAAATTCAAAAAAATCTTTTCTCTCTGTGGCCTGACTCTTGCCATCTAGAATCACCTTTTGGCTTTCAGAAGTTCGCTTTTGTTAGAGGTTTGAAAATCCATTCAGAAATGCCGCCGACTTATATTGTCTATTGTTCATACCCACCCCCAATTTAGGGCTGTGACTAAGGAGAGCTGTCACTGAGGCCTGAGTGGTGGGGCAGGATAATGTTTACACAGGGGTTTGATGATGGTGACAAAGAGACCTCATTGGCTGCTCCAAATATTATCTACTGTAGGCCTTTCATTTAATGTCTTTCTGCACTGCTTGGATTTTTCTACCTGCATAAATTGTATGATTTAAATTAAAAGCCATCAAATAAATGAATAAGATCATGCTATAATGGTCACCCCCACAGTGAAAACAAAATCAAACAATTCAGCCTGATTGGGAGAGGATGATGTGGGGCAGGTTGCAGGCACCAGGGAGGGGCAGAAAGGGGAGGTTGTCACAGCTCTGAGAAGCTGGAATGATTGGAGTGGGATTAGGTTAAATTAGGGCATTCAATTGGTGACACGCTCCATACATTAAGCATACTCAAAGTGGGGCAGGGACTGGGAGGAAGCTCAGCTGATCAGGCACAGCTGATGCAACGAAACAGTGTTATTTTATTTTTATTTTTATTTTTATATTTTTTGAGACGGAGTTTTGCTCTTGTTGCCCAGGCTGGAGTGCAATGGCACAATCTCGGCTCACCGCAACCTCCGCCTCCCGTGTTCAAGCGATTCTCCTGCTTTAGCCTCCCTAGTATATTTTATTTTTTTGAGATGGAGTGTGGCTCTGTCGCCCAGGCTGTGGCGTGCAGTGGCGCGATCTCAGCTCAATGCAACCACCACCTCCCGGGTCCAAGTGATTCTCCTGCCTCAGCCTCCTGAGTAGCCGAGATTACAGGCGCCCACCACCATGCCCGGCTAATTTTTGTATTTTTAGTACAGACAGGGTTTCACCATGTTGGCCAGGATGGTCTCGAACACCTGACTGCAAGTGATCCGTCCGCCTCGGCCTCCCAAAGTGCTGGGATTATAGGTGTGAACACCGTGCCCGACCAAAATGGTGTTGTTTAAAAGCTACATTTTCACACATTAAAACAACTACCACCACCCTGAATGTTCCTCTGTCTGGTAAGAACACTTTTTTTTTTCCCGTTGAGACAGGCTCTCACTCTGTCACCGAGGCTGGAGTGCAGTGGCACTGTCACAGCTCACTGCGGCCTTGAACTCCTGGGTTCAAGGGCTCCTCCTGCCTCAGCCTCCCAAGTAACGAGGACCACAAGTGTCTGCCAGCATGCTCAGCTAATTAAAAAAATTTTTTGTAGAGATGGAGTCTTGCTATGTTGTCCAGGCTGGTGGCAAGAATGCATTTTGAAAGAAGACTGTTCTTTAATTTTAGGAAACTTCTCATGCTGGCTCTTGAATTGTGCAAACACACCCTTTGTTATTCAAAGTTATACAAGACCCTCTTCTGAAAAAGGACTTTGGTTAGAAGGAGATAAAACTGCTCTTTGGTGATCATATAAATTTTCTAGGTTGCTCCTGGAGATAAGGAGTTTTAGGTAAGGAGGGGATGAGACTGTGGAAGAGATGTGTGATGCTTGTTCTGCTGGACTGGTTTGAACTCCTATAATAGTAGGGTCCTATATCAGAAGGACTTTTGGAGCCAGGTGCGGTGGCTCACGCCTGTAATCACAGCAGTTTGGGAGGCCGAGGCAGGCGGATCACTTGAGGTCAGGAGTTTGAGACCAGCCTGGCCAACACGGTGAAACTCTGTCTCTACTAAAAATACAAAAATTAGCTGAGCGTGGTGGTGTGCACCTGTAATCCCAGCTACTCAGGAGGCTGAGGCAGGAGAATCGCTTGAACCTGGGAGGTGGAGGTTGCAGTGAGCTGAGATCGCACCATTGCACTCCAGCCTGGGTGACAGAGTGAGACTCTGTCTCAAAAAAAAAAAAAAAAAAAAAAAAAAGGACTTTTGGGTCATAAACTACAGAAAATCTTTGGATTTAGGTAACGCAGAGACTATTCATTATACAAGGGCATCTCACACAACCTGTTATGGGTTGAATTGTGTCCTCCAAAAGACAGGTTGAAGTTCTAACCCCCAGTATCTCAGAAGGTGGTCTTAGGTCATATTGGAGTAGGGTAAGCCCTTAATCCAATATGGCTGGTGTCCTTACAAGAAGAGAAGAGACACAGACACATAAGGTAAGAAAGCCATTGGCCAGGCATGGTGACTGACACCTGTAATCCCAGCACTTTGGGAGGCCGAGGCAGGTGGATCGCTTGAGGTCAGGAGTTTGAGACCGCTTGGCCAACATGGTGAAACCCCATCTCTACTAAAAATACAAAAATTAGCCAGGCATAGGTTAGCGGGCTAACTAATTTTTGTACTAAAAATACAAAAATTAACAGGCGCCTGTAATCTCAGCTACTCGGGAGGCTGAGGCAGGAGAATCACTTGAACCCAGGAGGTGGAGGTTGCATGCAGTGAGCTGAGTTCACGCCATTGCACTCTGGCCTGTGTGACAGAGCGAGACTCCTTCTCAAAAAAAAAAAAAAAAAAAAAAAAAAAGGCTGTAAAAGAGGAGCTGTGCTTGTTACCTTCCTGTCGTGGGTGTTTCCTTGTGAGGGCAGGAGATTTGGAACAGTGGCAGCTGTCTCATGACTCTGAAGGGAAAGCTGAGTCAAGTCTGTTTAGCGGCTGCAGCAAGGTGAACGTGGTGTGACCCTTGGCGGAAGGCAGAAAGCTGGGAGTTTAGCTGTCCGTGTAGAGGGTCCACCAGCGGCTTAATGCCAAGCGCTGAGTAAAGTGACCTGCACATCCTGCCTCTCATCTGGCATAAAAAGATACACTTATCTTACAGTTAACCTACTTCCAGGTTTGGGAAAAAAAGAATGGCAAGGGTTAACACAATCTGAAACAAATGTATGAATCATGCTAGAAAGGTAGGCAAATGCTTCTAGTAGTGCCCCTGGGATTCTTAGGCTTTGAAATGTCAGAATGAGTCATAACTGGTCATGTTTTATAAGTGAAAAAGCAATCTCATTGTGTATTATTCGTGTGGTACATGATTACTTCACGGGGGTGGACAGGAACAGTCTATTGCCATTTGATAGAATGGTTTCAGAATGAGAAAAAGAAAAGCATTAAATAAATCAGAATGAGCAGTGGGCTCCGCTCCTATCAGTTTCCCACAGGTTGATTTGCACCATCTAAAAATGAGAGAGCAAGATATCTATACCTTCTATACACTTAGGCATAGCTACTACCACCTAAAATCAGCCCATTCAGAAGTTAACACACATGGCCGGGTGTGGTGGCTCACATCTGTAATCCCAGCACTTTGGGAGGCTGAGGCGGGTGCATCACCTGAGGTCAAGAGTTTGAGACCAGCCTGGCCAACATGGTGGAACTCCGTCTCTACTTATAAGTACAAAAAAAAAAAAATTAGCTGGGTGTGGTGGCAGGTACCTGTAATCCCAACTACTCTGGAGGCTAAGGCAGGAGAATCGCTTGAATGTGGGAGGCAGAGGTTGCAGTGAGCCAAGATTGTGCCACTGCACTCCAGCCTGGGTGACAAGAGCAAAACTCCATCTCAAAAATAAAATAAAATAAAATAAATAAAATAAAGAAGTTAACACATAAACTCTCCAGTTTTTTTTGGAGATGGCGTCTCGCTCTGTCCCCCAGGCTGGAGTGCAGTGGCGTGGTCTCAGCTCACTGCAAGCTCTGCCTCCCGGGTTCATGCCATTCTCCTGCCTCAGCCTCCTGAGTAGCTGGGACTACAGGCGCCCGCCACCATTCCTGGCTACTTTTTGTATTTTTAGTAGAGACAGGGTTTCACCGTGTTAGCCAGGATGGTCTCGATCTCCTGACCTCATGATCTGCCCACCTCGGCCTCCCAAAGTGCTGGGATTACAGGCGTGAGCCACCATGCCTGGCCAGCTCTCCAGTTTTATACCTTGACCATGATGAACTGAGACTAGGAATGGAGTAATTCTGTTCCGGAAGCTCACAAGGAACAGAAGGAGATGAGACTGCCTTGGACGTCTGTAGAAAAACTGTTTAGATGGCAGTTGCAAAACACTGAAAGCAATTGTTCCCATACATCAGCAAAACTGTTTGTTGAGCTACAGTCCTCATTGGGTTCTGTCACTCTATCAGAGGGACATGAGTGAATAGGAAGTGACTTCATTTGCCATTATGCTCCCCTTCCCTCTGATCACTCACATTAATCCAGAGATCTTTACCAGTTCACAACATCCAATCAGAGCCAATACTGAGGCAGAGGCAGGTCTCTACTTCTCGACTTAAGGAACTGGAATCACCCCTCTCTTGCCTTTGCTGTCCTCTGTGTTCCACGACTGCTCTTCAGGCTTTTATAAATTCTCAGGGTATCCTTCTTCTTAAGGGGAAAATCTTCTCCGTCACTCTCATTAAAGGCAAAGAGGGATTGAGTCATATGTATGCTGCCTCCTCCTGCCTGAGAATCAGCCCGGTTTCCTTCCTGAACCTAGAAGCTGGTTCTATCAACATTGTGGGATCCACATTGTGCAGGAAGACCAGTTAGAATGGAGCTGTAGTCATCCAGGCTGGGGAAGAGAGATACACATTCATTGCTGCTACACTGAAGCCCGTGGACCACTGATGCCCATGCCAGATATGACAGCATGATGGGTTCTTCACACACAGTGTAGGTGTTCTTGCTCCTTGGGCGGGATATGTTTAGTGGGGGAGGGAGGAATTGCTGGTAAAAATCAGAACAAATCACATTACTGGTAATAAACAAAAAAACCTCACCAGATTCCCAAGAATAGTCCCCTTCAGGCACCAACAGGGAGTTCTAGACGGTTTAGTCAACACTCCTGGGCCAGGCGCGGTGGCTCATACCTGTAATCCCAGCACTTTGGGAGTCCGAGGAGGGTGGATCACCTGAGGTCAGGAGTTTGCAACAAACCTGGCTAACATTGTGAAACCCTGTCTCTACTAAAAATACAAAAAATTAGTTGGGCGTGGTGGCGGGTGCCTGTAATCCCAGCTACTCGGGAGGCTGAGGCAGGAGGATTGGTTGAACTCGGGAGGTGGAGGTTGCAGTGAGCCGAGATCGCACCGTTGCACTCCAGCCTGAGCAACAAGAGCCAGGCTCTGTCTAAAACAAACAAAAACAAAACAAAACAAACCACTCTTGGTTTTCTATGCAACATTAACTCTAGCTTTGTCCTCTCTTAACTGATCCCAACTGGTGTTTAGGAATTTGTTATTCTACAACAGCAATGTAGGTGCAGTACAACCTTCAGGTGAGGCTGGCTCCAGCCTAGTCCTAGAGGCAGGACCTGATGAAAGTAAGACAATCATGGTGGAACCATCCCCCTTGTCAGCGGCTGGTTTAATCATAGACATATGGCATAATTGTGGCAATGGCCGAGGGACTGTCTGCTGGGGGCTGTAGGAGAAGAGGTCCTTACTGCTAAGGGTCACACACTGGAAGAGACGTGCTCATTTTCCTCTGCACTTTGTTACGCCTAGACGCCATATCTGAAACTGCAGTAACCACGTTGCAACCTTAAGAGGAAAAAGCTAAAACACTGAGGGGATAGACTGAAAATGTGGGAAGAACCTGAGTCTTTGATGATGTTGTTGAGACACTGATAAGCTAATTTTGGAGCATTCCTACCTCTAGTTTTATGGATATATGAGATGCCAAAGACTGAATGTGTCTGTGTTTCCCTGTCCCCCAAATGTATATGTTAACTCCTAAAGCCTAATGTGATGGTATTTGGAGGTGGAGCCTTTGGGAGGCGACGAGGTTATAAGAATGGGGGACTGATGAATGGGATTAGTGACCTTATAAAAGATGCTCCGCCAGGCATAGCGGCTCACACCTGTAATCCCAGCACCTTGGGAGGCCGAGGTGAGAGGATTGCTTGAGGCCAGAAATTTGACACCAGCCTGGGGAACAAAGTGAGACTCCCATCTGTATAAAAAAATGTCAGAGTGGCCGGGCATAGTGGCTCACGAGGTCAGGAGTTTGCCAGCACTTTGGGAGGCCGAGGTGGGTGGATCACAAGGTCAGGAGTTTGAGACCAGCCTGGCCAAGATGATGAAATCCCATCTCTATGAAAAACACAAAAATTAGCTGGGCAGTAGTGGCGGGCACCTGTAATCCCAGCTACTTGGGAGGCTGAGGCAGGAGAATTGCTTGAATCTGGGAGGCAGAGGTTGCAGTGAGGCAAGATGGCACCACTGCACTCCAGTCTGGGTGACAGAGTGAGACCCTGTCTCAAAAAACAAACAAACCCTTGAATAGCCCTTACTTCTTGCTAGGAATTCTTCCAAAAACTGTACAAATATTCACTTCTTTAATCCTTTCAAAATTCCTAAGAAGTTGTGCTAATAGTAACAAGGTACTATTATTGTCTTAACTCATTCGGGCTGCTATAACAAGATACCTTAAACTATTAATTTATAAGCAACAGAAATTTGAGCCAGGTGTGGTGGCTTATGCTTGTAACCCCAGCAACTCTGGAGGCTGAGGTGAGAGACCTGCTTCAGGCCAGGAGTAGTCTGCGCAACAAAGTGAGACGCATCTCTGAAAAACAAACAAAAACCACAGAAATTTATTGCTCCCATTTCTGGAAGCCGGGAAGCCAGAAGATTTGTTGTCTAGTAAGGGCTTGCTCTCATAGATGGCACCTTCTAGCTGTGTCCTAACAGGGGAGAAGCAGTAGACAGGCTTCCTCAGGCCTGTTTCATAAGGGCACTAATCTCATTCACAAGGTCTTCATCCTCAGGAAGGACTCAGTCACCTCCTAAAGGCCCCACCTCTTAATACTTTGCATTGGGGACTAGATTTTTTTTCTTTTTTCTTTTGTTTTTTGAGATGGAGTTTCACTCTTGTTGCCCAGGCTGGAGTGCAATGGCACGATCTCGGCTCACCACAACCTCCACCTCCCAGGTTCAAGCAATTCTCCTGCCTCAGCCTCCCAAGTAGCTGGGATTACAAGCATGCGCCACCATGCCCAGCTAATTTTTTTGTATTTTTAGTACAGACAGGGTATCTCCATTTTGGTCAGGCTGATCTCGAACTCTTGATCTCAGGTGATCTGCCCACCTCGGCCTCACAGAGTGTTGAGATTACAGGTGTGAGCCACTGGGCCCAGCCTGGGATTAGATTTCAACATATGAATTTGACGGGGAGAGGCACAAACATTAAGATCATAGCAATTACCGTCTTTTTTCCCTCAAAAGTAGGAACTATTATAATTTGCTTTGGGGGTGAGGGAACTATTGCAAAGAGAGGTTGAATAACTTGATCTAGGTTATATAGCCAGTAAGTACCAAAGCCAGAGCTTGAACCCAGGCAATCTGGTTCCAGGGTTCATGTTTGTCCCACCATGTTATGTTACCTCTTAATATCATATACTAAAATACACTCACATTCCACACTAACTATATTTTTACAATTAAAAATTTAAAAGATTTTTTTTTTGTTGTTGTTGAGACGGAGTGTTGCTCTGTCACCCAGGCTGGAGTGCAGTGGTGTGATCTCGGCTCACTGCAAGCTCCGCCTCCCAGGTTCAGGTTCACTCCATTCTCCTGCCTCATCCTCCCGAGTAGCTGGGACTACAGGCGCCCGCCACTACGCCTGGCTAATTTTTTTGTATTTTTAGTGGAGATGGGGTTTCATCTTTTTAGCCAGGATGGTCTCAATCTCCTGACCTCGTGATCTGCCCGCCTCGGCCTCCCAAAGTGCTGGGATTACAGGCGTGAGCCACCGTGCCCGGCCCAAAAATTTAAAAGATTTCTAAGATTTTTTGCCATTTAAAATCTGAAAAGGACCTTTATTCTTTTAAAGGATCATTTGTCTATAAGAAACTCAGTGAATCTATGATTGGGTCTGATTTCTCAGCAATCATGATAAACATTTAGGAAATGCTGCAAAGCGAAAAAAAGCTTCAAGTTGTTTTCCAATGTAATGAAAATTTAGGAACATGAAATTTAACAAAGAAATGGACTAATATTATGTTTTATAGACATTTTTTAAAACTCTTCAATATTCATTATTTTAGATTTTTAAGTTTGCCTTTTGTATTTGGAAATCGGTACACTTTTTCATATCCCTAGCATTTCTGTAAGCACGGGGAATGCTTTTAGCCCTAGGCCCTGCATACTTAGGGAATAAATATACTCTCCTCAAGGACAACAGGGAAATAAACGCAGAAACCACATGCCATGCAAGAACAGCGGGGCTCTATGAGTCCTGGAGCTCAGGTCTCAGCCCACCCTGCTGCTCACTGTGTTCAGCACTCACTGGCCACTGTCCTGAAACATCAGCTCTTGGGGCGGTTGCATCAACTTCCTATCTCCCAGATCCCTGGGCCCAGGGAAGGGGAAGCTGATTACCCATAAATCAGGGTGCTCGGCTGGGCGTGGTGGCTCATGCCTGTAACCCCAGCACTTAGGGAGGCTGAGAGGCAGGTGGATTACCTGAGCTCAGGAGTTCACGAACAGCCTGGGCAACACGGTGAATCCCTGTCTCTACTAAAATACAAAAAATTAGCCAGGCATGGCGGCATGTGCCTGTAATCCCAGCTACTCGGGAGGCTGAGGCGGGAGAATTGCTTGAACCCGGGAGGTGGAGGTTGCAGTGAGCAGAGATTGTGCCACTGCACTCCAGCCTGGGTGACAGAACGAGACTCCATCTAAAAAAAAAAAAAAAAAAAAAAATTCAGCGTGCTCTTTCTACGCACCCAGTTGATGAGATGCCCGAGGTCCCGCCTCACCTCTCTGTAGGCCTGTGCAGGTGTGACTTCCCTCCACGTGAGACCCTGACACCCCTCCGTCACAAATGCGTTTTAAACCAGAATCGGTCTCATTGCAAGGGACTCCTGATTGTAAACGGAGGAGAGAGAGATAGGATGAAAGCTTGAGATGGAGGTAGATAAAGCTGGGTATGACTCTTTGAATGGGATAGAGGGAAGGAACCCTAAGGAAGAGATGCTGCCCAGCATTTAAAATGTTTTGACAGCGCCGGGCGCGGTGGCTCACGCCTGTAATCCCAGCACTTTGGGAGGCTGAGGCGGGCGGATCACGAGGTCAGGAGATCGAGACCATCCTGGCTAACACGGTGAAACCCCGTCTCTACTAAAAATACAAAAAATTAGCCGGGCGAGGTGGCAGGCGCCTGTAGTCCCAGCTACTCGGGAGGCTGAGGCAGGAGAATGGCGTGAACCCTGGGGGGCGGAGCCTGCAGTGAGCCGAGATCGCGCCACCGCACTCTAGCCTGGGTGAAAGAGCGAGACTCCGTCTCAAAAAAAAAAAAAAATGTTTTGACAGTAGGGGAGAGGCAGGAGAAGGTTTTGCAGAGGAAATGGCATGGACATGTGGGCAGGGGCAAAGGAGATTCATGGCCAACAAGAGGTACAGAAAGGAACGCACTGGGAGGGACAAGATCCACCTGCGCAAGGACAGGAAGAGGCTTGTGTGGCATCCACTGCAGCCAGTCGCAGCCTCTTCAGCGTCTAGGCCCTCCTATGGCTTTGGGACTTTCAGGGCTGAGCCCCCATGCGACTTCTCCCAGTGTTCACAAAGGCATTTCTGCCTTGGGGCAAGAAAACAGGCACCATTTGCTTACTTGGCCCCCAAAACTCTGCTTTGCATATGTTAGATCCTCCAAGATGTGCAATTTACATCCCTGCAGAAAACCTGTTATCTGACTTCCTGTCCCCTCCTGCCTTGGCTTCTGGTCCTGGTTGACATTCCTCGGGGAGGTAGAGACTCTGGCCAGGCAGGGCTGCTGCAGCCCTAAGGGCTGATGTGGATGTTCTTACCATGTCCACTAAGAGCCTGCATCCTTCAAGTCACATGCCCAGGTCTCAGGCTGGGGCTGGGAAGGCAGACAAAGGGGCCCAAAAAACTCAGGTAGCTGAGAGGTTGGTATAGCAGCAGGGAGATGACAAATATCACTCTCTGGCCCCTTCTGGTCTGACTGCCCCTCACAAATCCAGACAGGAGGGGCACAGTGACTTGGAGTAGAATTGGACTGGCGTAGAGATGAAGGGGTGGCGTAGAGATGAAGGGATGGAATGAAATGGATGGGAACCTACATTTGCAGGACGCCTGCCCTGTGCCTGGAGTTGTGCTGGGTCCTTCCCAAGCTTTACTTCACTGAAGTCTCACCAACAATCCTTTGAAGCATTGCCCCCTTTTTATAGATGCCTGGAAACTGTGGGAGTTAAAACTCAGGGACTGTGCTTTTAATAACTTACCAGGTCTGGCCGGGCATGGTGGCTCATGCCTGTAATCCCAGCACTTTGGGAGGCCGAGGTGGGTGGATCACGAGGTCAGGAGTTCGAGACCAGCCTGGCCAATATGGTGAAACCCTGTCTCTACTAAAAATACAAAAATTAGCTGGGCATGGTGGCTGGCGCCTATAATCCCAGCTACTCGGGAGGCTGAGGCAGGAGAATTGTTGGAACCTGGGAGGTGGAGGTTGCAGTGAGCCGAGATCACGCCACTGCACTCCAGCCTGGGCAACAGAGGAGACTCCATCTCAAAGAAAAAAAAAAAAATCACCATATCCAGTTGGAATCTCATTCCTATTCTAATAATCCATTTTAGTTGGGCTTACACAGTTTTCGGATATTTTTGGCCTTCTTGCATCTGAAGCCTTTAAGAAAATTTCCACCTTATTATTATTAGGTTTTTTTTTTTTTTTTTTTTTTGAGATGGAGTCTCACCCCATCATCCAGGCTGGAGTGCAGTGGTGCGATCTCAACTCACTGCAACCTCTGGCCTCCCTGGTTCAAGTGATTCTCCCACCTCAGCCTCCCAAGTAGCTGGGATTACAGGTGCATGCCACATTTGGATAATTTTTGTATTTTTAGTAGAGACGGGGTTTTGCCATGTTGGCCAGGCTGGTCTCAAACTCCTGACCTCAGGTGATCCACCTGCCTCGTCCTCCCAAAGTGCTGGGATTACAGGTGTGAGCCACCCGGTGCCCAGGCCCACCTTATTTTTGAAGGGAGGCAGAACCCATCTGCTTATAGACACTGAAAGCACTAGGTTCTCACTCTTCCTGCCACCCCTTCCAGCTAGGATGAGGGCACGTGGCCTAGGTTCCGGTGGTCAGGAAGGATCACTGGACTTGGATTTGAGGGCGCAGAAGCAGAGCACATGTCTGAGGAGCAGCAGCTGTTTCCAGGCCCAGTGGTCACAGAGGGCTGCCAGCAGCGACATCTAGTGTCCTGTGGTGATAACAGCGGCTTTAGCGACCCATTACAGGCTTGTGGCCTTTGCTCCTGCCAATCTTGGCTTTGTAGGTTTCTTGGTGATTTTGTGAACTACGCAGTATCCTGTAATAAACCATTTCTTTCCTTAAATAAGTCAGAGTTAGTGCCCATGGCTTAGGACTCACAACTTTGATATAGATGTTGGCCAGAGTCTCAGGCTGTTAATAGAATATGCCAGGTAAGACACATTTACGCTGGGCGCGGTGGCTCATGCCTGTAATCCTAGCACTTTGGGAGGCTGAGGTGGGCCTGAGGTCAGGAGTTTGAGACCAGCCTGGCCAACATGGTGAAACCCCATCTCCACTAAAAATACAAAAATTAGCCAGGCATGGTGGCACATGCCTGTAATCCCAGCTACTCGGGAGGCTGAGGCAGGAGAATCACTTGAACCCGAGAGGCGGAGGTTGCAGTGAGCCAAGATCACACCATTGTACTCCAGCCTGGGCAACAGTGCGAGACTCTGTCTCAAAAAAAAAAAAAAGACATATGTGGAGATTTAGACACAGACCAGGTGCAGAGCCTTTAGCTGGGCACTTTCCCCTACTGTCCCTGATCCCCTGTCCTGGATTCTGGGCTGTCCAGAGAGACCCAGGAGTCAGGTCCTCCAGACCCCCAACATGTAATAGGATGGGAAGGGGGTGGTGACGACAGAAGGGATGAGGCCTGGATTGGAAAAGGCACTGGAGACAGATTTGGTAGAGGGTATAAGAAAGGAGTAATGTAAATAGAAAAATTAGCCGGACGTGGTGGTGGGCTCTTATAATCCCAGCTACTTGGGAGGCTGAGGCAGGAGAATTGCTTGAACCCAGGAGGTGGAGGTTGCAGTGAGCCGAGATCACGTCACTGCACTCCAACCTGGGTGACAGTGAGACTCTGTCTCAGAAAGAAAGAAAGAAAGAAAAGAAAGAAAGAAAGAAAGAAGAGTAATGTAAGGTAGGATTCCCAGCCCATCCAAGGCCTTGGCTCCAATCTAGCTCCAGCCTTAGCTCTGTCTCATCTGTACCCCCTCAACCCTATTACCAGGCTCCCCACAGCCTCAGACTCAGCAAAGTCCTACCGCAGTCCCCACACAAGGAAGGCTCAGGAGACTCGGCCCCATCTCCCTTCTTCCAATTGATATGGTCATCCAAGCAGACTTGTTCCCGATACACAAGGAGCCCCTGGCCTCCTGCTTCAATGACCCACTCCCCATTTCAGAGCATCTCAGCGATGTGGTACCTGGCCCTGAGCCATAAACCCTGACCTTTTTGTCCTTATCCCCTCTGCAGGTCATGTGCTTCTCCCACTTTTCCAGGCCCTGGTGTGGGCTTCAGATCTATGCTGACTTTCCACGGCCTGGTCTCTGGGTGATCCAGGGAAGAGGGCATTCTGGGGGGTGAATGGTGAGAGGCAGCTCTATTAGGTCTTAGAAACCCAGGCCAGGCGCAGTGGCTCATGCCTGTAATCCCAGCACTTTGGGAGGCTGAGGCAGGCGGATCACTGGAAGTCGGGAGTTCGAGACCAGCCTGACCAACATGGAGAAACCCCATATCTATTAAAAATACAAAATTAGTCGGGCGTGGTGGCACATGCCTGTAATCCCAGCTACTCGGGAGGCTGAGGCAGGAGAATTGCTTGAACCCGGGAGGCTGAGATTGTGGTGAGCCGAGATCATGCCATTGCATTCCAGCCTGGGCAACAAGAGCGAAAATCTATCTCAAAAAAACAAAACAAAACAAAAAGCAATCTAAGATCAGCTGAGCCAAGCAGTATAGAGCCTCATATTTTTGAGCACCCCAAATAGACGAATGTTTCCTGTGGGTAACGCCACTCACTCTTGCCTGCCCGCCTCCCTCACCGTCCACCTTCTGCAGAGGGAGCCCCTTGGTGGGGGTGCTGGGAAATAGAGGGGCATAGTTCAGGGTTTCCCTGAGGCTGCAGACTCCAGAGGCCCCAAGAACCTCCAGCAGGAGCTCCCATGAAAAAGCCCCAGAGCAGTTTTAGAGTTTGCAAACATAGACGCATTCCCAGCTCCTGTGGTCCCCAAAGCAAATGATGTGCCATGCTTGACACTCTTTTACAATGTCCCTATAGACATTATCTAGCTCAGCATCTGCTTTGAGGGCTGTCCCCACATGGGCAGGCCTTCGTGGTTTGGTCCATCCGCGACTCTTTCCTGTACCACTGCTGCATTCTGTGGAGCACCAGGCACCGAGTCCACTCATTCAATGACTCCTTTGTTCAATGTTTCTCTCATTCAGTCATTCACCACTCACCTTTGGCATCTTTGTGTGTGAGAATTCCAGAAATCGGGCCGGGCACGGTGGCTCACACCTGTAATCCCAGCACTTTGGGAGGCTGAGGTGGGCGGATCACGAGGTTAGGAGATCGAGACCATCCTGGCTAACACGGTGAAACCCTGTATTTACTAAAAATACAAAAAATTAGCCGGGCGTGGTGGCAGACACCTGTAGTCCCAGCTACTCGGGAGGCTGAGGCAGGAGAATGGCGTGAACCCTGGAGGCGGAGCTTGCAGGAGCCGATCGTGCCCCTGCCCACCCGGGGGGAAAAGAGAGGAACCCCCCCTCTCAAAAAAAAAAAAAAAAAAAAAGCCAGAAATCAATGATGTAAGGTCCCACCTCCAGGGCCTTGTGGTGCAGGGGTAACATGGGGGGTAGTAAAGGGCCTAAGACAAAAATGGACAATTTCCTCCGGGGCTGATCAGTAGTGGGATTGGAACTGTGAATAGCCACTGTCCTCCAGCCTGAGCAATACAGTGTGACCCTGCCTCTAAAAAAAAAAAAAAAAAAAAAAAATTAAGCCACGCGCGGTGGCTCACGCCTGTAATCCCAGCACTTTGAGAGGCTGATGATCCGGGAGGATCATGAAGTCAGAAGCTTGAGACCATCCTGGCTAACGTGGTGACATTTCATTTCTACTAAAAATACAAAAAATTAGCTGGGTGTGGTGGTGTGCACCTGTAGTCCCAGCTACTCGGGAGGCTGAGGCAGGAGAATGTCGAATGAGCTGAGATCCCACCACTGTACTCCAGCCTGGGCAATAGAGTGAGACTCTGTCTCAAATAAAATAAAATTTAAAAAGATGATTTCACTACAGGCTGAGAAGTGCTCTGATGGGGTTAACACAGGCAGAGAGGAGCTGGCGTGGTCAGGTGGGACTTTCCAGGGGAGGCCTTGCTGCACCGTAGCAGCTCCCCACCACCCCTAACAGCAGTGTGCCAGGGAAAACAAAACCTTGGAATAAATATATATATCTTCCTGGAGAGTTATAGTTTTTTCTTGACGATATGAGGAGAAAAAGTTCAATAATTTATCTTGTCTTTTAAAGCATTATTTTCCTATGAAAACATCCATCAAAAATGGTTATAAAGTAGAATGTGGCTGGGTGCGGTGGGTCACGCCTGCTAATCCCAGCACTCTGGGAGGCTGAGGCGGGTGGATCGCTTGATCTCAGGAGTTTGAGAGAGCTTGGACAACATGGAAAAACCCTGTATTTTGCCAAAATACAAAACTTTGCCAGGTGGGGTGGTGTGCGCCTCAAGTCCCAGCCACTTGGGAGGCTGAGGTGAGATGATCACTTGAGCCCAGGAGGCGGAGGTTGCAGTGAGCCGAGATCCTGCCACTGCACTTGGCGACAGAGTGAGACTCTGTCTTAAAAAAAAAAAAGTAGGCTGGGTGCGGTGGCTCAGGCCTGTAATCCCAGCACTTTGGGAGGCCAAGGCGGGCAGATCACGAGGTCAGGAGATCGAGACCATCCTGGCTAACACAGTGAGACCCCGTCTCTACTAAAAATACAAAAAATTAGCCAGGCGTGGTCGCAGGCGCCTATGGTCCCAGCTACTCGGGAGGCTGCGCCAGGAGAATGGCGTGAACCTGGGAGGCAGAGCTTGCAGTGAGCCAAGATTGCACCACTGCACTCCAGCCTGGGCGACAGAGAGAGACTCAGTCTCAAAAAAAAAGGTAGAATGAAAAATTCTGCATGAATTTTTAACATAAAACAGGATATTTCAAAGAAATTTCCTACATGCAAAAGGTGAACTCTCCTTGTGCCTCTGATTGTGGCATGACTCGTCTCTCCTCCGTATTCAGCTTCCATTATTAGTGAGTATTAGTGAGTGCTACCTCAGTGGACATTTTGGAGTAGTATCAGCCTCTGGAGGAATATCTAACTTCCTTAGCCTGGCCTTCAAGGCCTTTCAGATGGGACCCTCTGCCCAGCAGCTTAATCCTACATTATCCTCCTATACATGCTTGGTTCTCCACGCAGCGGCTATTTATAGCTCCCCAAACAATAAACAATGTGCCAAGCTGGTTCATGCCTTTGTGATTTTCCACAAGCTTCTCCCTTTGCCTGGAATGACCCTGCCCACAGATCCATCTGGCAAACTCCTACTCATCCTTCAAGACCCAGCTCAAGGGGCTCCTCTTCTGTGAAGCCTCCCAGCAGTCCTAAGAGGAATGAGTTAGTTCTTTCCATGAACCACTCTACGGTGTATGTGTCCCCGTCCTTGTGCTGAGAATTCTTTTCTTTATGTGATGATCCTCTGATTTGATTGTGGGGCTGGGAGGGGAGAGACTGTATCTTATTCACATTTGTATCCCGAACCCTAAGCATAGCACCTGGCACGCGGTAGCTGTCTATAAATACTTTGTATGAAGGACTGAATGAATAAAACTTACTTTGACTTTTTTCTTCTCTATTATTTTTTATTTTTGAGACGGAGTTTTGCTCTTCTTGCCCAGGCTGGAGTGCAATGGTGTGATTTCAGCTCACGGCAACCTCTGCCTCCCAGGTTCAAGCAATTCTCCGGCCTCAGCCTCCCTAGTAGCTGGGATTACAGGCGCCCACCACCACGCCCGGCTAATTTTTTTTGTATTTTTAGTAGAGACGGGGTTTCACCGTGGTCTCGATCTCCTGACCTCATGATCCGCCCGCCTCAGCCTCCCAAAGTGCTGGGATTACAAGCGTGAGCCACCGCGCCCGGCCATAATTTTGGATTTTTAGTAGAGATTGGGTTTCTCCATGTTGATCAGGCTGGTCTTGAACTCCCGACCTCAGGGAATCCACCTGCCTTGGCCTCCCAAAGTGTTGCGATTACAGGCGTGAGCCATCACGCTTGGCCTTATTTTAATTTTTCGAGACGGAGTCTTGCTCTTGTCCCCCAGGTTGGAGTGCAGTGGCATGATCACGGCTCACTGCAACCTCCGCCTCCTGGGTTCAAGTGATTCTCCTGCCTCAGCCTCCCAAGTAGCTGGAATTACAGGCATGTGCCACCACATCCAGCTAATTTTTATATTTTTAGTAGAGACGGGGTTTCACCATGTTGGTTGGCCAGGCTGGCCTCAAACTCCTGACCTCAGGTAAGCCATCTGCCTGGGCCTCCCAAAGTGTTGGGATTACAGATGTGAGCCACTGTGTCCGGCCTTCTCTTTTGTTTTTAGAGTTAAGACAGGGAAACCAGCATTTTCACACAAACTTTGGAAAATGCTAAGGGAAAAGAAATAAGAAAAGCAGAAATTTCCATTGAATCTCTTTATAGCCATTCACATTTTATAACCCATGTGGCTCTACTGAGAACTTACCAGGGCAATGTGGTGCCTTGACCTTGAGGCATTAGCAGAGGTAGCCAGGTGGGAAAGAGCTGCCGTGCTGTTGGGTCCAGCCAGGTTCCTCAACTCACAGCAATAGCGGCAATGGAGGCCGAGCGCGGTGGCTCATGCCTGTAATCCCAGCACTATGGGAGGCTGAGGTGGGCGGATTACTTAAAGTCAGGAGATCAAAACCAGCCTGGCAAATATGATGAAACCCTGTCTCTACTAAAAATACAAAAAAATTAGCTGAGTGTGGTGGCGGGCACCTGTAATCTCAGCTACCTGGGAGGCTGAGGCTGGAGAATCACTTGAACCTAGGAGGCAGAGGTTGTGGTGAGCCTAGATTGTACCACTGCACTCCAGCCTGGGCAATAGAGCAAGACTCTGTCTCAAAAAAAAAAAAAAAAAAAAAGGGAAAAAAAAAAAATAGCAATGAGCTCTAACACGTACATTTTGGCACTGTTCTAAGTTCCTTACTTATATGTATATTCACAGTGACTCATTTAATTCTTATAACAACCCATCAGGTAGCTACTGTTATTACCCCCATTGTAGAGATGAGGAAACTGAGGCACAGAGAGGTTGAGTCACACTTGCTCATAATCATATAGTTACTAAGTGGTAGAGTATGGGCGAAAGATTACCTAGATGCTGAGGCAAGAGACTGAAGGCACAAGCTGTTTCAGTGTAATAAAGAAAATAGTTAGAATAAAAATAGTCATAATACAAATTAGATATAGAGATGATCATGGACAATTATCAATCATTATTATAGACATTATTAATCATTAGCTTTTAATATTACTGCTTGTTGCATTACTAATATAACCTAGGAATAACCGGCAGGTATAGGGTCAGGTGCTGAAGGGACATTGTGAACAGTGACCTAGAAGACAAGAGGTGAACCTTCTGTCACGCTCGCATAAGGGCAGCTTGAGGGCTCCTTGGTCAAGTGGTAACGCCAGTGTCTGGGAAGACACCCGTTACTTAGCAGATCGCGAAAGGGAGTCTCCTTTCTTTGGGGGAGTCAGGGAATACTCTGCTCCACCAGCTTCTTGTGGAAGGCTGGATATTATCCAGGCCTGCCCGCAGTCATCCGGAGGCCTAAACCCCTCCCTGTGGTGCTGTGCTTCAATGCTCGCGCTCCTTGTCCACTTTCATGTTCCTCCCGTACTCCTGGTTCCTCTTTGAAGTTCATAGTAGAGAGCGGTAGAAGAAATAGTGAAAGTCTTAAAGTCTTTGATCTTTCTTATCAGTGCATAGAAGAAAACGCTGACATATGCTGCCTTCTCTCTCTACTTCGGTTACCTAAAAGGGAAGGGCCCCCTGTCCTGTGATCACGTGACTTGCTTCACCTTGTCAATCACTTAGAAGATTCATCCTCCTTACCCTGCCCCCTTGTCTTGTATGCAATAAGTATCAGCGCGCCCAGCCGTTCGGGGCCACTACCGGTCTCCGCATCTTGATGGTACTTGTCCCCAGGGCCCAGCGTCTTTTCTTCTGTCTCTTTGTCTTGTGTCTTTATTTATTACAATCTCTCATCTCCGCACACGGGGAGAATACCCGCTAAGCCCTGTAAGGCTGGACCCTACAGTAGAGCTGGAATTCAACCTCAGGTAATCTAGCTTGGGAGTCCATTCTCCTAATCTCTGTGCTATTTTACCTCCGTGAGCAAAAGATGACAAGTTTTGCTAAGAATATAGGGAGCCTGAGGTAGGAGAGGAATGTGCCCTTTCACAGCCCTAGTCCCAGGCTCTGGGATGCCTTTCCGGCTTCGTAAGCATCCTGCGAAAGTGCTCAGCGTCACTTAGCACAACTCCCAGACGCAGAGGGCCCGGTCTTCGCTGACTGCCCTGCATTTCTGCATCACCATGGGGAGACAGTGATTCGTTTAGCTTGGAGCAGAGTCTTCAGCAGCCTTCTCAGGAAGCGGGATCCCTGCCCTCCCCGGTGGCTGAGGACCTGCTGGCCCCGCCTCCCTGGTGGCTTTCACAACAGCACTCCAGGCTGGGGAAACCGGTGGGGCCACTTTCCTAAGGTGTGTCTGTCAGGACCTTCATGAACAGGACGTTTCAAGCAGAGAGCATGACATATGCAAAAATTGAGGAGTGAGAAAAAGCTAGGCATGTCCACAGAGCAGAGAAGACAGTGGCTGATGGGAGGCTGCAAAAGGGAGAGAGGGGAGATGGTTTGGAACAGTAACCTAGGTCTACCTTTGATTATTGTAAAAGGCCTGTACAAACAGAGAAATGTAATTTTTTCCCTCTATGGGCAATGGCTCTCCATTGCCTATAGTCATGCTGTGTCTTTTATGTTTACAGTTTTGCTCCTTGTTTTTTTTTTTTTTCCGAGACAGAGTCTCGCTCTGTCGCCCAGGCTGGAGTGCAGTGGCGCATTCTCGGCTCACTGCAAGCTCCACCTCCCGGGTTCACGCCATTCTCCTGCCTCAGCCTCTCCGAGTAGCTGGGACTACAGGCGCCCGCCACCATGCCCGGCTAATTTTTTGTATTTTTAATAGAGACGGGGTTTCACCGTGGTCTCGCTCTCCTGACCTCGTGATCCTCCCGCCTCGGCCTCCCAAAGTGCTGGGATTACAAGCTTGAGCCACCGCGCCCGGCCAGTTTTGCTCCTTAAGAAGCTGTTTTTCTTGTCTTTACGTGCAGATTCTTTCCCAATAATTAGGAAACACTGCCATCATGTGGCTCAATGGATGCATGCTCCAAACTTAAGTTGCTGAATGTTCTATCATATTGTTTAATAATTAAACCAAAGAACACATCTGTGAATTCAAACAGCTGAGGTAAAGAATGTCAACCTGTCAAAAAAGGACATTTTCTATAAAGTTTTTCAAAAAATCAATACCTGGGTTCGATGACCTGATTTTTTACTTTGCTTTTAAAATTGTAACCTGGCCAGGCATGGTAGACTGTAATCCCAGCACTTTGGGAGTTCGAGGTGGAACGATTGCTTAAGTCCAGGAGCTTGAGACCAGCCTGTGCAACATATTGTGACCCCCTCTCTACAAAAAAAAGTGAACAAATTTAGCCAGGCATGGTGGTGTGGAGCCTGTAGTCCTAGCTACGCGGGAGGCTGAGGTGGAGGATTGCTTGAACCTGGGAGGTCGAGGCTGCAGTGAGCCATAATGGCAGTACTACACTTCAGCCTGGACAAGACCCTGTCTCTATAAATAAATACACACACACACACACACACACACACACACACACACACACACACACACATAAAAAATAAAAAATAAAATTCTAACCTAAGTGTTTAGAGATTCTGATCTCAAGAATCCTTTCTATTCCCAGTGACCCCTTATTTTAGACTCCTAAGTTTTCTGTCCCTGCAATGGTTCCGCCCTTTCCAGGGCAGTTTGCATCAAGCTGTATCCAGGATCTTTCCCTTAACTGTGCCAGATTTTGTTTCAGTCCTGGGATTGTTCTCCCTGTAGGTCCCACAGTTGGACAGACCTAAATTCAAATATTCATACCATTTTTTCCCTGTGAGCTTCAGTTACTGCATCTATAAAAGAGGCATGACATCGGCCAGGCGCGGTGGCTCACTCCTGTAATCCCAGCACTTTGGGAGGCCGAGGTGGGTGGATCATCTGAGGTCAGGAGTTCCAGACCAGCCTGGCCAACATGGCGAAACCCCGTCTCTACTAAAAAATACAAAAATTAGCTGGGAGTGGTGGCAGGCGCCTGTAATCCTAGCTACTCAGTAGGCTGAGGCAGGAGAATGGCTTGAACTTAGGAGGCAGAGGTTGCAGTGAGCTGAGATCTCGCCACTGTACTCCAGCCTGGGCTACAGAGTGAAACTCCATCTAAAAAAAAAAAAAAAGCGACATCTTCTTCATACGGTTATCATAAGATGAAATGATAGCATGTGTAAATGGTGCCTGGTACACCGCAGGTCTTCACATTGAGGGAGTCCTGTTTCATCCCTCTGTCCTTGAGGGCCTGGTATTTTATTTTATTTATTTATTTATTTATTTTTGAGACAGAGTCTCGCTCTGACGCCCAGACTGGAGTGCAGTGGCATGATCTTGGCTCACTGCAACTTCTGCCTCCCGGGTTCAAGCGATTCCCCTGCCTCAGCCTCCCAAGTAGCTGGGCCTACAGGCGCCCGCCACCATGCCCGGCTAATTTTTTTGTATTTTTAGTAGAGATGGTGTTTCGCCATGTTGGCCAGGCTGGTCTCGAACTCTTGACCTCAGGTGATTCACCCACGTTGGCCTCCCAAAGTGCTGGTATTACAGGCTTGCACCGCGCCCGGCCTGGGGGTCTGTTATTCTAAGCAGAGCTGGCACTCAGTGGAGGTCTGTGATCTGATTGATATCCGAGATTTACCTGGTCCTCAGCAACGTTCCTGAGAACAAAACTACTCATCCCCTCAGGCTTTTGGGGCCATCCCTATTTCCACGCGTTGGCGGTGGACCCTGGCCTCGCTGGGGTTTGCAATCCGCTTGTCTCCCCTGCGCGCAGCAGGTGGCAGGTGCATGGGTGCGAGCAGGGCAGGGCCCCTAGGCATTCATTCCTCTCCGCTCCCTCCCTGGGCCTGGGGGTTGTGTGTGTACATAATTCAATCCCCGTGGGACCGGCGTCTGGCCTCACGCGCGTCTTGGCGGATTGGCTGTTTCAGCTCGCCCCCGCCCTCCGTACACCTCGCGTCCCAGGTGGCTCGGGCCCCTGTGGTGATCTCTGTTTACCGACAGAGCCTGTCCAAGTTGGGCTCCATCGCTGCCCTCGCTCCCCTTCGGGGCCCCCGCCCGCCTGGGAAGCAGAGAGAAAGCCGGGCCCAGCCCTTCCTCGCCCTTCCCCTCCCCGCACCGCCCGGAGAGGTCGGGTAAGGGGGAAGGAGTGTGCGTGGGACGGGGAGCCTCGGGCCTGGGAATCTGGCTGTCCCCGTCCCCGTACCTAGCGCGGACCCGGGGGTTCCAGCCCTAGGCCAGGCTCCGGCTCCCTCCGCCCCGCGCCATCGCGCTCGGGGTGACGGGCCCACCCCGGGAGAGCAGCCAGAGGCTGGATCTCAGGGATGCCAGCTCCCCAGCGGAAGCATAGGCGTGGAGTCTTCTCTCATAGGTGTTTCCCCACTCCGCAGACGGCGATGACCCCCCAGGCCGCCGGACCCCCGGACAGGGGCTGGGGCTGGGTGGTGGCGGCCGCAGCCTTCGCGATAAACGGGCTGTCCTACGGGCTGCTGCGCTCGCTGGGCCTTGCCTTCCCTGACCTTGCCGAGCACTTTGACCGAAGCGCCCAGGACACTGCATGGATCAGCGCCCTGGCCCTGGCCGTGCAGCAGGCAGCCAGTGAGGGGGGCCCTGAGGCGGGAGACGGGAACTGGGAGGAGGAGCTGTGAGTGGAGGGATGGGAGACCCACCTGATTACCCGACAACCTGAGAAAGGGCGACCGGCTTTAGAAAAGAGTGCATCTTGATGTCAAGGAGAAGAACCATTAGTTTGAGGGAAACAAACAGCCAATAAGAAGTGTTGAAGAGAGTTTGGGGGCCCGGGGGCGTGTCTTCCGTTGACTCCGCCCCCTTTCAGGCCCCGTGGGCAGCGCCCTGAGCACACGCTGGGGGGCCCGCCCCGTGGTGATGGTTGGGGGCATCATCGCCTCGCTGGGCTTCGTCTTCTCGGCTTTCGCCCGCAGTCTGCTGCATCTCTACCTCGGCCTGGGCCTCCTCGCTGGTGAGGGAAGTGGGATGCCCGGGTCATTCAGGGTGAAGGTGGAGACAGGAGCTTGTTGGGATCTGGGGTAGCGAACGAGGCAGGGGCCTGGTGCGGAGAGCCGAGCTGGGAATGCTGGGGCGGGCGTCCCCAGTTCTGGCCCCCATCCCCTCCCATTCATTCGCAGGCTCTGGTTGGGCCCTGGTGTTCGCCCCTGCCCTAGGCACCCTCTCGCGTTACTTCTCCCGCCGTCCAGTCTTGGCGGTGGGGCTGGCGCTCACCGGCAACGGGGCCTCCTCGCTGCTCCTGGCGCCCGCCTTGCAGCTTCTCCTCGATACTTTCGGCTGGCGGGGCGCTCTGCTCCTCCTCGGCGCGATCACCCTCCACCTCACCCCCTGTGGCGCCCTGCTGCTACCCCTGGCCCTTCCTGGTGACCCCCCAGCCCCACGGCGTAGTCCCCTAGCTGCCCTCGGCCTGGGTCTCTTCACACGCCGGGTCTTCTCAATCTTTGCTCTAGGCACAGCCCTGGTTGGGGGCGGGTACTTCGTTCCTTACGTGCACTTGGCTCCCCACGCTTTAGACCGTGGCCTGGGGGGATACGGAGCAGCGCTGGTGGTGGCCGTGGCTGCGATGGGGGATGCGGGTGCCCGGCTGGTCTGCGGGTGGCTGGCAGACCAAGGCTGGGTGCCCCTCCCGCGGCTGCTGGCCGTATTTGGGGCTCTGACTGGGCTGGGGCTGTGGGTGGTGGGGCTGGTGCCCGTGGTCGGGGGCGAAGAGAGCTGGGGGGGTCCCCTGCTGGCCGCGGCTGTGGCCTATGGGCTGAGCGCGGGGAGTTACGCCCCGCTGGTTTTCGGTGTGCTCCCCGGGCTGGTGGGCATCGAAGGTGTGATGCAGGCCACGGGGCTGGTGATGATGCTGATGAGCCTCGGGGGGCTCCTGGGCCCTCCCCTGTCAGGTAAGGACCTGAGCTCGCAGATCTGCGTACTTCTAGCCTCTGCCCCTGGGGTTCGAGGCTTCTAAATTCCCTTACCCATCTCCTCAGGCTTCCTAAGGGATGAGACAGGAGACTTCACCGCCTCTTTCCTCGTGTCTGGCTCTTTGATCCTCTCCGGCAGCTTCATCTACATAGGGTTGCCCAGGGCACTGCCGTCCTGTGGTCCAGCCTCCCCTCCAGCCACGCCTCCCCCAGAGAGCGGGGAGCTGCTTCCCACTCCCCAGGCAGTCTTGCTGTCCCCAGGAGGACCTCGCTCCACTCTGGACACCACTCGTTGATTATTTTCTTGTTTGAGCCCCTCCTGCAATAAAGAATTTTTATCGGGTTTTCCTGAAACCACCAACTGTTCACCAATCTAGGACCCTGAAAATATTTTACTTAAGACAGCCAGAAAGGCTGGTTCAAAGGAAAAGGATCCCAGAAGGCCCTGGGTGTGAAGAAGGGTGACTGTCCAGCCAACCCATTTCTCTTTGCTCAAGTCCTGGCCGTAACAGGGAATCTTTGTGAAGTTGTCTGGCAGCCAGTTTCAGTGTGTTGCTGGGGTTGGGGGCGGGTTTCTCGTGGGTGCTATCTGCCCCATCTTCATGTCCCTTACCCTAGTCCCCAGACCTCCCAGACTTAACTCTTCCCTGCATTTCAACCTCCTTCTATGGGCCTGAGGGAAATACAAGAATCCTAGGCCCACACTTCAGCTCTATCAAAGCTATTCACACATCTATACTGTGTCCTCAGCATTCTCTCAATTTCTTTTCTTTTCTCTTTTTATTTGAGACAGAGTCTTGCTCTGTCGCCCAGGCTGGAGTGCAGTGGCGTGATCTTGGCTCATAGCAACCTCCGCCTTCCGGGTTCAAGCAATTCTCCTGCCTCAGCCTCCCCAGTAGCTGCAACTATAGGCACACGCCACCACACCCGGCTAATTTTTGTATTTTTAGTAGAGATGGGGTTTCACCATCTTGGCCAGGCTGTTCTCAAACTCCCGACCTCATGATCCACCCGCCTTGGCCTCCCAAAGTGTTGGGATTACAGACGTGAGCCACCGTACCCAGCCCTCAATTTCTTTTCTAAGCCACAGGGATAATGGGGAAGAGGGAGGTATGTGGTGGTGGCCTGGAGAGCAGATTCCAGGGTTAAAATGCCTTGGGTCATCAGAGCTCCTGGCCACTCTCCTCCACTTCGAGGCATGACTCCATTCGGCCAACCCAAGCATATGGGCCCCAGCTCATTTTGC
>NW_026652294.1:37975729-38048445 GCF_009828535.3 Hylobates moloch | reverse complement strand
AGACCATCCTGGCCAACGTGGTGAAACCCCGTCTCTACCAAAAATACAAAAAAAAAAAAAAAAAATAGCCGGGCGTGGTGGCTCCCGCCTGTAATCCCAGCTACTTGGGAGGCTGAGGCAGGAGAATTGCTTGAACCCGGGAGGCGGAGGTTGCAGTGAGCTGAGATCATGTCACTGGACTCCAGCCTGGGCAACAGAGCAAGACTCTGTCTCGGGAAAAAGAAAAAAAGAGAGAAGGTTAGGAGAGGAAAGGAGGAGAAATAAGAGTCCTCAACAAAATACAACGGGTTGGCACACACATTGCAGGAGCCCCAGGCCTGCTCTAGGGGGAGGCAGATCAAGAATCTTAAGGCACTGTGGTTCTGTGGAGACCAAGATGTGACAAGCGAAGACCTGGAGCTGTCAAGCTCTGGCTTTCTGGGCCTGACTCTGTGGAGTTCAGTCCTCTTCCAGCCCCTCCTTCGGTAGGGGAACTTTAGTATCCAGTGTTTCTGTTACAAGGTCCTGGGGCCTGGAGGTAGTAGTTGAGAAGCAGGAGAAGAAGTGGGGCAGGGTGAGGAGAATTCCACTCCCTGAAAGAAGGAAGGCCCCAGCCACCACAAAAGAAGCTGTGTAGTTGCCTGTCACATCCCGGAGGTAGCCTAGGTCCAAGAGAGAAAAAGAATACATGTGAGTGATCTATTTGCTGGGGCTGATGGCTCAGATACATTTTTGGGTGGAGGGAAGACTTACCATCTCAGAGGAGTTGGAACTCTGGAATAGTTGGATAAACTTGATAACACTGGTTTCCCAAAAGGGCCTCAAAAGTTAATTTCAACCACCTCCCCGCCTTCAGAAAGGACCTCCAAACCAGCCTGCAGGGATTTGGAGATCCAGATTGAGTCAGGCATACTTGTGCCTTTCTTTCTGGCAACTGTGGCCTTTCTTTTTTTTTTTTTTTTTTTTTGAGACAGAGTCTCGCTCTGTCGCCCAGGCTGGAGTGCAGTGGCGCGAATCTCGGCTCATTGCAAGCTCCATCTCCCGGGTTCATGCCATTCTCCTGCCTCAGCCTCCTGAGTAGTTGGGACTACAGGCGCCCGCCAACTGTGGCCTTTCTAAAGCTTCAGTTAATGGGTAAGAGGAGATAAAGGTCTGAAAGTTCTGGCACCCTGAGCCAGCAGAACTTTGACCAGGTGCCTCAGATACGTGGTTTGGGGCCCAGTAGGCCAAAGGAAAGGGTGCACGCTGGAATGCTACGTCTGTGTCTGGCCAGGTTCTGCCAGGTCCTCTGAAAATCCGAGCTGTAGGCGCCCTGCAAACGGTTCCACTTAGCTTCTCTTTGTCTTTCCACTCAGACTTTCCCAGCCCCAAGTTCTTTGCCCCATGGACCCATTTCAGGGATGCTATGGTTGGCCACACAGGCTGTGTACTGTACTATACCAGAGGGCAATATTCACATACACTGTAATGAGAAAGTACCCTCCTCTAGCTGTGCAACATGGCAGCCCTCACCCCCTGGGAACCCCATTCCACTTACCTGACAGAGGAGGCCCCAGCAGCCCCCCGATGCTCTCTATCATCTGCAACAGTCCCAGGCCACAGTAAATCCTTCTAGTTCCTACTAGTTCAGGCAGCACGGAGAAAGCCAGTGGGGCCAGAGCCCCTGATGTGAAGCCGTAGGCCACAGCCAGAGCCACCAGGGCTGTGGGAGCCCGAGCTACAGGGAACAGGGCTAGTGACACCCCAGTCAAGGTGGTCCAGAGCATCAGGAGTCGTGTCACAGGCCCTGGGACTGCATCTCCCAGCCATCCCGAGACCACACGCCCCACGAGGTCAGAAATAGCAGCAACTGAGAGTAGGAAGGCAGCAGGTAGTGGGTCCCAATCCAGGTCCTGGAGATGGGCCACCAGGTGGAGATAGGGAATGAAGTAGCCAGTGTTGATCAGGGTGAGGGCAACAGTGTAACGGAGGAAGGGGCCATGATGGAGGAGAGAGGTGAGTTGGGCCCTGGGACCACCCACAGCAGGGTCCTCAGCCAGGGAGGGTGGGCGGAGGAGAGCACCACAGGCCACCAGGTGGAGGGAGAGGGCAGACACCAGCAGTAGGGACCCCCTCCAGGCGTAGTGGCTGAGCAGCCACTGGAAAAAAGGGGCAAATGCAAAGGAGGAGAGGCCCACGCCTGTCAGTGCCAGCCCTGTGGCCAGGGATCGACGGCGAGAGAAATAACAGGACAGGCAGGCCAGGGTCGGAGCGAAGGTCAAAGCCCAGCCAGAGCCTGCGAAAAAGAAAGAAGTGGTGTTGAGGACTCTTAGGGAGCTCAAGGCACCCAGTAATCCCCGCATTGCCCAGCAGCAGAATGTAGCACTTGCTTTGGAGTCCCACAGACCTGGGATACAATCTTGGCTTGGATACTTTCTAGCTGTGTAACCTTGTGTGTTTTACTTAACACTCCCAGCCCCAACCTTCTCAACTGCAAAATGTAGTAATACAGTTTTTGGGATAGTGGAAGATTAGAGACAAAGTTTGTAAGGTAACTAGCACAGAACTTTGGAGTTAGACCTGGGCTCTACCATTTCTGGCTGTGTGACCTTCATTTGCCAAGTTGTATAAGCTTTAAAGCTTTTCCTCAGCTGTAAATAGAATAATGATATCGATTTCACAGTCACAGTACCTAGCACCTTTTTTTTTTTTTTTTTTTTTTGAGACGGAGTCTCACTCTGTCGCCCAGGCTGGAGTGCAGTGGCGCAATCTCGGCTCACTGCAAGCTCTGCTTCGCGGGTTCACACCATTCTCCTGCCTCAGCCTCCCGAGTAGCTGGAACTACAGGCACCCGCCACCACGCCCAGCTAATTTTTTGTGTGTTTAGTAGAGACGCGATTTCACCGTGTTAGCCAGGATGGTCTTGATCTCCTGACCTCGTGATCCGCCCGCCTCGGCCTCCCAAAGTGCTGGGATTACAGGCGTGAGCCACCGCGCCTGGCCCCTAGCACCATTTTATAGTAATTCTTCCTTTTACACTCCAGTCCCACTAGCCCTGGGCTTGTATACTTGGTTTCATCTTTTTTTTTTTTTTTTGAGACAGAATCTTGCTCTGCCGCCCAGGCTGGAGTGCAGCGGTGCGATCTCGGCTCACTGCAACCTCCGCCTCCCGTGTTCAAGCGATTCTCCTGCCTCAGCCTCCCGAGTAACTGAGATTAGCGCCACCAGGCCCGGCTAATTTTTGTATTTTTTGTAGAGACGGGGTTTCACCATGTTGGCCAGGCTGGTCTCAAACTCCTGACATCGTGATCCACCCGCCTCGGCTTCCCAAAGTGCTGGGATTACAGGCGTGAGCCACGGCGCCGGGCCAGGTTTCATCATCCTTGAATTTCCTAATTCCTCACCATGTTTGTCGGTTTAGTCATTCCTATTAAGAATTCCCTTCTGGGTACAGGTGCTAGCTAAACTTTCCCTCAGCTTCTCCCCGAACCGTTTGGAAGGAGCAGGAAGGAGGTGAACATCCAACGATCTAAGCATTTGACTCTCCTGTCCTTGTGCAGGCTCTCACCTGACAGCAACCCAATACTCAGGTATAGGTGGGTCAAGGAAGTAGCAAAAGAGGCGAGCAGCATCCCCAGCGCAGCCAAGATGCCTCCAGTCATCACTACGGGCCTGGGCCCGAACTTCGTGCTCAGGGCACTGCCAACAGGGCCTGAGGAAGTGGAAGGGGCGCTGCGAGAAAATCTCAGGCGTCTCCCCACCTAGCATCTCCCGCCCCTCGCCCTTCCCCTTCCCCTTCCCAGTCCCCGCATTCCCTCTCCCTTCCGAGGGTCGCAGTCCGCCAGATCCAGGCGCCGCACTCACTCCCAAACTGCTGCACCGCGATTCCTATGGAGGCGATCCAGGAGACGCGCGCTGCCTGCTCCTCAAACGCCGCCACAAACTCCACGAAGAAGACCCCAAAGGAGCGGAGCACCCCGAACACCAGCGCCGACTGGAAGAACGCTGAGAGCACCACCACCCATCCCCAGCCCCCGTCGGGGGGCTCGGTCCTGCGCGCCATCTAAGCCGTAACAGGGCTGCTGCCACCCAGAGCCTCTGCGGGAGCCAGGTTCTGGACGCCGCACCTCTGCACACCCACTCCCGCTGCCGGGTGGCTCGGGGCCGAGAGGGGTTGGAGAGGCAGGTAGAGAGGAAGGTCCGGACGAGGCGGCGAGAGGCCCCTGCACCTTTTCCCAAGCGGGGGCGATATAGGACTGAAGACCTGGCCCGCGCTGGCCGGGCCAGAGTCTCCCGGGGGCGTGGTTCCGCGAGCTCGGAGCTGAGCTAGTTCAAGCCGGGGCCAGATCGGTCCCGGTTCCGTGTTCGGCTGGGAGCCAGAGGGCGGAACTACGTTTGGGTCACACCCCTGGAGCGCGCTAGTTTCCGTGTGGATGATCTATTTTATCACTGGGGTGTTCGCGCCGGGTCACCTAGGCCAACATCCACGTCCAGAGCTCGCCAATGAGGACGCGGGGCTCCCGGGCAGGGGCGGAACGAGAAGGGCAGGGCGGGATTTAGGCATTGTTGGGGACCGGCGGTGAATGGGCGCATGCGTAAGGAGGGGCGTTAGGAGGCTGACTAGGTAGGGCCCCACGTGACGCGGGGACTGCCAGGAAGCTTCCGTCTCCTCTTCACCTAGCGGGCCAAGTCATGCCCGTTTCAGCACCCAGAGCCACACGGAAGGGTTAGTGGTGGGTGAACTGGGTCTGGAGAGGAGAGGACTCTCTTGCTTTAATGAGGGGTCCAGGAATTGCAAGGCCCTATTGGGGGTAGGGGAGGGGTTAGGAGATGAGACTCAAACGAAGTGTCTGGCGCAGCGCCTGAAGCCACTAACACGCAGCCCTAGGCACGCAGCCCTAGAGGCCTGGATCCCTGAGAAGTTCAACGGCTAAGGGAAGAGAGAAGGGGAATGAGTTGGACTCCTGGCGTTCATTTCTGTAGTGGGAACTGGTTCCTGTCACTTCTGTTCCCACTAACAGGAAACCTACAGGTCACAGAGACCAAAAATAACTGAGGAGAGGAAGGGCGGCTGTAAGCTCACACGGGGCCCCACCAACACCACCTACCTCTTCCTCACTGGGGCTAGAACATTTTCCTCTGCCCTCTAGTAACAACCACTTACCAGCTTTTTCGATCTGATGGTGGGGTAGACTAAAGAGACAAACTATGACCCTGGCCACTGGAGCAGTCAGCCCCCTCTTACCCAAGTAGTCCTCAGGCCCCTAGCAAACACTCCCCAGTCCTTCCCAGTCTCCATAACACCAATGGCTTGGATTTCCTGTTCCTTCATTATAAGCCATACTTCCCAGGACCCTGACCTTGAAACCGTGGACTCAAGGTTCACTCCCAGATAACTGGGGAAAGCAGCAAACAAGAAGTGGAGGCAGGGAGGGAGGTGTAGTCTTAAAAAACATACTGAGCCTTAAATAATTTTATATGTGGGAAATAAAAGTAATCATCAATAATACACACATATACTTTCTAAGAGTAAAAATGTCAGCTGGTGGGGAATATGCCAAAGATACAGAAATTGGTGTGCCTGTGATTACATAGTGATTAAGAACTCGGTCTTTAGAATCAGATCACAGTTCCAGTCATTTGTTTGTTTGTTTATTTATTTATTTATTTTGAGACGGAGTCTCGCTCTGTCTCCCAGGCTGGGTGCAGTGGCATGATCTCGGCTCACTGCACCCTCCGCCTCCTGTGTTCAAGTGATTCTCCTGCCTCAGCCTCCCGAGTTTCCGGGATTACAGGCTCCCACCACAACGCCCAGTTAATTTTTGTATTTTTAGTAGAGATGAGGGCTCACCATGTTGGCCAGGCTGGTCTCAAACTCCTGACCTCAAGTGATCCACCAGCCTTGGCCTCCCAAAGTGCTGGGATTACAGGCGTGAGCCACCGTGCCTGGCCCACAGTTCCAATCTTGACTTCATTACTTAACTCGATCAAGATGCTGAATCTCTCAGTTGGTTTCCCCATCTGTAAATTGGGGATAATAGTACCTACTATTAAGGGTTGCCCATGGGGTTCAGTTAGAAAATCCATGCACTAAAATGCTTAGTTTATGTCCTGACATGCAGCAGGAGCCAAGTAATATTCGCTTAGCTGGTCTTGTTGGTCTTATTTTCAACAGGTGATAAGCTGCTGTAGTGGGAAGTGAAGGAAGGTTTTAGTTTAGTGTTTTTTTTTTTTTTTTTTTTTTTGAGACGGAGTCTCGCTCTCTCGCCCAGGCTGGGGTGCAGTGGTGCAATGTCGGCTCACTGCAAGCTCTGCCTCCTGGGTTCACGCCATTCTCCTGCCTCAGTCTCCCGAATAGCTGGGACTACAGGTGTTTGCCACTATGCCCGGCTAAATTTTTTGTATTTTTAGTAGACACAGGGTTTCACCATTTTGATCAGGCTTGTCTCGAACTCCTGACCTTAGATGATCTGCCTTGGCTTCCCAAAGTGCTGGGATTACAGGCATGAGCCACCACGCCCTGCCTAGTTTTTGTTTTTTGATTAAAAAAAAAAAATCGAATCCAGGTCATGGGTTTAAAAAGATTGACAAACAACCACTGCGATGGTTTGAATGTTACCTCCAAAAACTCATATTGAAACTTAATCCCCAACTTGGCGGTACTGAGAGGTGGAAACCTTAAAAGGTGATTGGATGGGATTAATGGATTAATTAATCCCCATGAATTAGCCCGCCATAATGGATTAATAGGTTAACAGATTAACCCCATCATAAAGGACTAATAGGTTAATAGATTAATGGGTTATCATGGGAGGAGAATTGTCCGCTTTTTCAGAGAGATCTGAGCTAGAACATTAGCATACCCAGCCCCCTTTGCCATGTGACACCCTGTGCCACAGAGAGTCCATATCAGCAAGAAAACCTTCACTAGAGGGTGAGGCCCCTGGACCTTGGATTTCTCAGCCTCCATACTATAAGAAATAAATTCATTTTCCTTATAAATTACCCAGTTTCAGATAATCTGTTGTAAGCAACAGAAAATGAACTGAATGAGGCAGAAAATTGGTACCAAGAAGTGGGGTGTTGCTGATAATGAATAACAGAAAATGATGAAGTGGCTTTGGAAGTGGGTGATGGGCAGAGGCTGGAAGCATTTGGAGGAGTAGGCTAGAAAAAGCCTGGATTCTGGTGAGGGCTTAGAAGACAAGAAGACTATGAAAAGTTTGGAATTCTTTAGAGATTGGTTAAGTGTTTATGACTAGAATGTTGATAGAAATGTGGAAGCAGCTGGGCACGGTGGCTCACATCTATAATCCCAGCACTTTGGAAAGCTGAGGCGGGCAGATCACGAGGTCAGGAGATTGATGAAACCCTCCAATAAAATACAAAATTAGTGGGATGGTGCAGCCTGTAATCCAGTATCAGAAGGTGAGGCAGGGAAGACTAAAAAAAAAAAGAAATATGGAAGCAAAAGCCATTCTGATGAGCTTTCAGATGGAACTGAGGAGCAAGGTATTGAAAACTGGAGTAAAGGCCATCCTTGTTAGGAACTGGCAAAGAGCTTGGATGAACTGTATCCATGCCCAAGGGCTTTGTGGAAGGCTGAACTTGAGAGTGATGAACTAGGCTTTCTGGCAGGCAGAAGAAATTTCTAAGCAAAATGCTGAGGCTGCTGTGTGGTTTCTTCTAACTGCTTATGACGATCTCACAGAGAAAAGAGAAACAGAGTGGAAAAATTTGGAAAATTCTCAGCCTGGCCATGTGGTAGAGAATGAAAGAGCATTTTCAGGAGATGAATCCAAGGGTGTGGCCAAGCCACTGCTTGCTAAAAAGATTAACATGGCTAAAAAGGAGCCAGGTGCTATTCCTCAAGAAAATGGAAGAAAGTCCTTGAGGTCATTTCAGAGGTCTTTGAGGCTGCCCCTCCCATCACAGGCCCAGAGGCCTTGGAGGACAGAGGGTTTCGGGGGACAGGCCCTGGGTGCTCTCCATGGGCTCACCGCCCAGGGCAACGTTGGGACTCTGCACCCCACACCCCAGTGTAGCACTCTGTGGCCACCCCAGCCTGGTGGTGGCTTAAGCGGCGCCAGGTGTTGCTTGTGTGTGTGTGTGTGTTGCTTGTACTGAAGCTCCAGAAGGTGCAAATCATAGACCTTTGCTGCATCCTTGTGGTGCTAATTCTGCAGTCTTGCAGAAAGTAGGAGCTGTGAAGGCTTGGCAGCCTCCACATGGATTTCAAAGGATGTTGCTGAAAGCCTAGGGGCCCAGGCAGAGACTTGTCACAGGGGCAGAGCCACTGCAGAAAGCCCCCAGCAGAAATGTGATGTTGAAGTTGCCTCAGAGAGTGCCTGCCAGGACAGTGCCTATTGGAATTGTGGAAGCAAGGCCACTGCAGAGCCCTCACTGGGGTAGTCCTTGGTGGAGCCATAGGAACAAAGCCAATGCATACAGTCCCCAGTAGGGCAATGCCTAGTATAGCCATGGAAGCAGGACCACCACCAGGCCCCCAGAACTTTGGAGTCACAGGCAGCAGGCAGCGCCCCCCTCCCCCACAGGAAACTTCAGGCATCAGACTCCAACCCACCCACCAAAGCCATAAGGGCTGGGTTGCCTGAAGCCTTGGGGATCTAACTCTCACCCTGTGTCCAGGAGGCTCTGCATATAGTCAAAAAAGATTATTCTCTACCTTTAAGTCGTAATGTTGGCCGGGTGCGGTGGCTTACGCTTGTAATCCCAGCACTTTGGGAGGCTGAGGCGGGCAGATCACGAGGTCAGGAGTTCAAGATGAGCCTGACCAACACAGTGAAACCCCATCTCTACTAAAAATACAAAAATTAGCTGGACGCGGTGGTGGGCACCTGTAATCCCAGCTACTTGGGAGGCTGAGGCAGGAGAATCACTTGAACCCGGGAGCCGGAGGTTGCAGTGAGCCAAGATTGCGCCACTGCATGCCAGCCTGAGTGACAGAGCTAGATTCCTTTCAAAAAAAAAAAAAAAAAAAAAAAAGGTGTAATGTTGGCCCTGCTGGGTTTCACTGGGTTTCAGACTTTCTTGGGGCCTGTTTCACCGGTTTCTTTTTGCCTATTTCTTCCTTTTGGAATGGGAATGTGTACACTATGCTCATTCCCACCATTATATCTTGGAAGTAGATAACTGGCTCCATAACTTGGAAGTAGATAACTAGCTCACAGATGAGACTTTGATGCTGCAATGAGTGAAGACTTTGGGATTATGGGAATGGAATGAATGTATTTGTATGTGAGAAGCACATGAGTTTTGGGGGCCCAGGGACAGAATGCTATGGTTTGCATGTCTCCTCCAAAAATTCATATGGAAGCTTTTAGTTCTCAACATGACGGTATTGAGAGCTGGGGCTTTTAAGAGTTGATTGGGGGCTGGGCACGGTGGCTCATGCCTGTAATCCCAGCACTTTGGGAGGCCAAGGTGGGTGGATCACGAGGTCAGGAGATGGAGACCATCCTGGCTAACACGGTGAAACCCCGTCTCTACTAAAAATACAAAATTAGCTGGGTGTGGTAGTGGGCGCCTGTAGTCCCACCTACTTGGGAGGCTGAGGCAGGAGAATGGTGTGAACCCGGGAGGCGGAGCTTGCAGTGAGCTGAGATTGCACCACTGCACTCCAGCCTGGGAGACAGAGCGAGATTCTATCTCGAAAAAAAAAAAAAAAGATGATCGGATCCTGAGGGTTCTGCCATTCATGGATTATGGGTTATCATGGGAGGGGAACTGGTGGCTTTGTAAGAAGAGGAAGAGAGACCTGAACTGGCAATGTTTGCACACTGGTAATGTTTCCTGTGCTGCAGAGAGCCCCCACCAACCAGACGACCACCACCAGATGTGGCCACTTGACCTTGGGCAAAATTTTCAGTGTCCGTAACTGTAAGAAATAAATTCCTTTTCTTTATAAATTGTCCAGATTCAGGTATTCTATAATAAGCAACAGAAAACGGATTAAGACAACTACAAACTTTCAATGTTGGAGGTAGCTGCAGAGATCATGGTAACTGACTTTTTCACAGATGAGGAATTTAAGGCCCAGAGGAAAGAACATCAGAATTAGTGACCTCTGCACCCAGCACACACAGGACAGGGGAAAGGGTGGGAGAGATGCATGCACTGGACCCTGGATAGATTCAAGATACCCTTGCTGGGGGAGGGTGGGCTGGCATGTTAGTTCTAACTCAGTCTTCTCAGTGCCACCTCCAGCCCCTGTGGTCTTTAGGGGACCCAAGTCCTATCCATTTCCCTTGGTGATGGAGGCATGTCCCGAGCATTAAGATCCCCAGCACAGATGCACGCTCCAGCCTCTTGATATTATTAGTGGCTTCCTGGTTTCTCCCTGCCGCCTCCACACCTCAGGCAGGAAGTGACTTCAGAGAAGCAGGATGCAGGTGGCTCCGGCGAAACTTCATGAAGTCACTGGTTCCTACACAATGAGCAGGAAGGCAAGGGCAGGGAAGGGGACAACGAGGACCATTTAAAATGTCTGGTGGGAAGGGACAGTGGAATGGTACAGAATCCAAGATGGTATCCAGGAGGAAGAGCTTTCTTCCTCGCTCCCTGAGTCCCCCAAGGCAAGAACCCAGGACACAGCAGGCAGCACAGAGAGGCTTCTTTATTCCAAGGATCTGATCTTGCAAGATCTAACATTTCTACCCCCAGGCATTCTCCACCTGCCCATCCAATCTGCTAAACAGAAATCATGGTTCCTTCTTATAGACACCTCCGCCTTCCCTTCTTCCTTCTTTAATTCTGCAATGGGGCCATGGGGAGAAAGAGGGAAGAGGGAGAAGAGTAGCTTTCTCACTAGTCCCCAGGCAACAGCCACTAGAACCGACTTATCGTTGAAGTTCTACCCCACAAATTCAAAAGTGCTTCTTACTTTCTACCCTTGTCCCATAATCAAATAGGCCCCGGGCAACAAGGGGCAGAACTATAAAGCAAGGCTTCAGGGCATCTTCTAACATTTCAGAGACTCCACCCAGCCAAGAGGCAACCCCGTTCCTCACTTTCTACTTATCTGGCCTACACCAGAAACTGCACCCCTCAACCAACCTCTTAATCCTACTTGAAACTTGGTCAACTAGAACAGGCCTTTGGCCTGTGGGCTAGTCAATCTTTTACATCTGTAATGCCAACAATAATCCCAACCAAACTACAGCAAACCCAGAATGGAACTCAGCCCCTTTTCTTTTCCTATGGAAGGTTCTAATGCATTCACTGGTTCCAGACAGGAATGCAGTGATGGGAAGACCAGGTCACAGACCCAGCCTTTGAAAGGTAAGGTTACCAAGCACCATCACTTCTAGAGGCAAAGAAGGTTCTGGCATCTGGACACTTGCCAGAAGATGTCCAAAACCCACTAAAGGAAGAAGGGGCTCAACTCAATAGAGAGAACCCCAAGTAACATTCAAACCCAGATGCCTCTGTAGTAAAGGATGGGTTAACACTGTTTACCATCTAATCAAGCTAAAGAGTTTCATGCTTCTTCCCTAGGCCATAACATTCATAGAGACTGGGCAGAGTCAGAAAAGGTCACGTCATCTCTGATAAGGAATGTCTGATCTCTCCCCCATGGAGCGATCAACTCAGTGCTAAGAACAGGCCCCCGTGGGAAGATGATGGACTCCACTTGAGCCCTGGTGGGTCTCTACCATTATAGATGGATACAGCAGAGCCAAACCCAAGTGACCAGATTAATGGGACATTTTAGATTCTGGACCATCTTGCAGAAAAAGCTGCCAGCCTCCACTTGGAGTGATACGGAATCCAGATACAGAATCCCCCACACCCACAGCCTCCAGGAGGCATTTATTATTACCTCCATTTTGGGCTCAACATAATGGTTCCTGTCACCCTTGAAGAACAGAGAAATGTCTGTATCCATTTCTAGACTGCTAGAGAACCTATAACATCCAGAATACCAGAGACGGTTCCTGACCCAATTCCACAATCCCACATGTTCCCAGAGCTGCCCTAGAACAAATAAAGGTTCCAGACCTAGAATTACAGGGGCAGGGCACAGAGAACCCCTTTTTTCCATTTTAAACAAACTAACAAGCAAACAAACAGGAGAAAGAACAATTCTAAAGATAAAAGTTATGACAGAAATAATATAAAATACCCAAGCCAAAGGAGAGAGCCGAGGGCTAGTAATCTCTGCCAGCAGAGCTGTGATCTCACCCTCTGTGTTTCTGGTCACTTTTAATCACACTTGTGGAAGAGGGGAGTGGGAAATGCAATCGAATGAAGGCTCTGGTACCACCCAAAGGCCTCAATAAATTATATTTACAGATAAACTGAATGCAATGGGGGCCACAGGTGGAGGGCTATTCCCTTAGGGAGACCAGGACTCCAATCTCTCCCCTTTCCCAGCCCCTAGCTAGCTCTCTCCTCAGAAACAATCTGGCTTGTGGGGAAGAGGTTTTGACCAGCAAAACAGAGGCAGATCTAGCCAGGATCTGCCACCCCTGCTCTCCCCAGTGAGAAATTAAGATGGTGGCAATTTCTGATACCAAAGTGGCCTTGCACACCCCTATGCCCAAGCCTGATAGGGAAGCAAGGCGTGGGCCTGCAGCTTTCCCACCCGCAGGAAGCAAGCGGGGTCTGGGCCTGCGCTCAGCTAGGGCCCCCCCAGAATGTGGTAGTGCACTTTGGTGTTGGTAGCGGCTCCGTGTTTCTGGCGCAGATGCAGCCGCAGTTGACTCTTGTGCCGGAAATGCAGGCCACAGGGGTCGCACTGTGGGAGGACAGCCCAGTCAGGTCTTGCCCCATCCACGATCACCGTTTCGGTGTTGAGCCGGGGGGCTGTCCAGCTCTCCCAGGAGGGAACTATCCAGCGGAAGATCAGCTCTTTGACTCTCACATCCTCCCAAATCCTCAGGGGTGGCTGAGGGGATAGGCCCCGCCTTATTTAGCAAAGGTTTTCCCACTTGTTAGCTCGTCTCTGAGAAAACAGCGCTCAGCCCAGGAGCATCGCTTCTATACCTGCCCATCCCGACTTCCAGCCTCCACCCCTTATTTGCTTGGACTCTTCCGGCCGCCGCTCATTTCTAAGAGATCTAGGGACAGCCAGGCCCGCACCTCTCAGAGCCCACCCCTAGGCAAAGGAGAGGTAATTCTAAGGCACCGGGCAGGCCAGGTTGGGTACCCACGTGGTAAGGCTTCTCTCCGGTGTGGATGCGAACGTGGCTCTTGAGGGTCTGCAGGTGGCGGAAGCGGGTTCCGCAGGTAGGGCAAGGATAGGGCTTCTCCCCCGTGTGGATCAGCACGTGCGCCCGCAGATGTGCCACCTGGGAGGGAGGAGACGTCAAGTCCTGTCTCTGGGAGGTACAGAACCCTCCCTACTGGCCCACCCCACCTCTTGCAGGTTTGCCTTGGAAGCTACTTGGAGGCTGGCTCCGTACCTGTACAAAGCGCGAGCCACACGTCTCACACTTATAGGGCTTCTCTCCCGAATGGATGCGGCTGTGCGTTTTCAGGTTTGCTGGCCGGTTAAAACGGGCTCCGCAGATTGAGCAGTGGTAAGGCTTTTCCCCTGGAGGCAGGGAAGATGGGAGGTCAGGGACTTTGCCCTAGGACAGCTGTGGGCTTGAAGGCCAGGGTCCTCTCCTCCCCTACCTGTGTGCACTGTGCGGTGACTGGCCAGGTTGCCCTTGTAGCGGAACGAAGACCGGCACAGCTGACACTTATAGGGTTTGTCTTCGTCCCCAGGAACCAAGGGGTCCAGCCCCGATGAGCACCCTGCCACAGCCTCACAGTTCTGGCAGCTGAAAAATTCACTTCCTGGGAAGGGGAGTGGGTAACGGCAATCATAGTTATTAATGAGGGCTATCTAGGTATTACTGAATCCTCAAACCACACAGTAGCAGGCTTTCTTTTGCCCAATTTATTGTTAAGACTTCTGGGGCTGGTTTGACTTGCTCAAGGCCAAGTAAGAAGATAGTAAGATGAGGCCGGGCGCAGTGGCTCACGCTTGTAATCCCAGCACTTTGGGAGGCCGAGGCGGGCGGATCACGAGGTCAGGAGATCGAGACCACGGTGAAACCCCGTATCTACTAAAAATACAAAAAAATTAGCCAGGCATGTTGGCGGGCGCCTGTAGTCCCAGCTACTCGGAGAGGCTGAGGCAGGAGAATGGCGTGAACCTGGGAGGCGGAGCTTGCAGTGAGCCAAGATCGCGCCACTGTACCCCAGCCTGGGTGAGAGTGCGAGACTCCGTCTCAAAAAAAAAAAAAAGATAGTAAGATGAGCCAGATCTGACTCCACATCTGTCTGACTCAGCTAATCTCATCTTCAATAGCAGTGGTGGGGGCCAGGCGTGGTAGCTCACGCCTGTAATCCCAGCACTTTGGGAGGCTGAGGCGGTCGGATAGCAAGGTCAAGAGATGGAGACCATCCCGGCCAACATGGTGAAAGCCCGTCTCTACTAAAAATACAAAAATTAGGTGGGTGTGGTGGCACGTGCCTGTAGTCCCAGCTACTCGGGAAGCTGTGGCAGGAGAATCGCTTGAACCTGGGATGTGGAGGTTGCAGTGAGCTGAGATTGCAGCACTGCACTTCAGCCTGGCGACAGAGTGAGACTCCGTCTCAAAAAAAAAAAAAAAAAAAAAAAAAGCAGTGGTGGTAGGTGGAGGCCCCTGCTAGTGGGAGGAGTTTTGTTTCTCTTCCTTTTTTTTTTTTTTTTTTTTGAGACAGAGTCTTGCTGTGTTGCCTATGCTGGAGCGCAGTGGTGTGATCTCGGCTCACTGCAATCTCCACCTCCTGGATTCAAACAATCCTTCCACTTTAGCCTCCTGAGTAGCTGGGACTACAGGTGTGCACCACCATGCCTGGCTAATTTTTATTTTTATTTTTTGTAGAGACCAGGTCTGACTATGTTGCCCAGGCTGGCCTTGAGCTCCTGGATTCAAGTGATCCTCCTGCATTGGCCTCCCAAAGTGCTGGCATTACAGGCATGAGCCACCATCCCTGGCTAAAATCTCCTCCTCACTTGCACCACTCTGAATGACAGCCTGCCAGAGAGGCCCTGACAAGCTTTGGGCTGACCATTCAGCTCTGAAAGGGGATCCTTTCAGATAGGCCAGAAATTCTCAAACTTTGCTGCTCCTTGGAAGCACTTGGAGAGCTTTAGAAAAATACTGATGACCCATCCCATGTCCAGATATTTTAATCTATGGAGTGTGACCTGGGCAGTGGAAGTTTAAAAGCTTCCTAGGTGATTCTAATTTGTAATAAAGTTTAGGAACCATTGGAATAGGCCTTTCTGGGAGGGTTTTTTTGCACAAACTTGCCTGGAGCAGTCACCGGAGAAAAGCTAGGAAAGAGGGGCTCTTACCCAGTAGTGGACGAGCCCGCTCAGAGGGTGATCCAGAGGTGTCTTGAGCCTGGGATGTGAGGAGGTTGGGGGTACTGGCTGGAGCCCCACATTTGAACTGCACAGTGGCAGCAGTTGGAGAGAGCCTAGGCAGATGGCAAGGCCCAGAGGAAAGGGTTAAAAGAGATTGTATGGTTGGGGGGTGGGGGTTCTCTCCTGGGAAATTTGGAGCCAAAGGCCTGCCCTCTGGAGGTGAGCCAATATTGTTGACCAATGAGCCACAACCATTGGACTGCCCAAGTGCCACCGTGCTGAATAAACCTGGTCTCTGGCCAGCTCCTTAAGGTGAGCTAGTGTCTCTGAAACCCACCCCCTATCTCCCTTCCTCCTGACCATCAAGGCCCAATGACTCTGTTTTCTAGCTGAGGCCAGCTCTGACAAATTCTTGAGGTTCTACACTCTGTACCTGCTGTGGGGACCAGGAATGGGTCCTTCTTCGCTGCTGCTGCTGCTGCTGCTGCTGCTGGAGGCCTCATCTCCACTGGGGAGCCTGGCTTGGGGGCAAGGTTGACCAGAACTCCTCTCCCCCACCAGGCTCCCTGCTTGGGAGGCCTGAGAGTTTAGCACGATGTACTTGTATTTTTTCCAGTTGCAGGCCTTGGGGTCGGGGCTGGCTGGACTGGGGGGGCCTTGACTGCAGCTTCGAGATTCAGTAGGTGGGTCTGGGTGTCCTTCAGAGCGCCTGGGACTGCCTGGTGGAGGAGCCGTTGGGGGTGTTGGGGGTTCTGCTTCCAGGGGGCGCAGGGAGATGCCCAGAGGTTCATAGCTGGGGAAAGTGTGATGAACGTTAGTGCCATTTCCTAAACTCTGCCTTTGCCCTTAACACCTCACCCACAGCGAACGCTGAGCCAGGGTCCCTCACCTGGCCTGGATGAAGCGGTGGCATGCCTGGACCACGTGCTCCATCTGCAAATAGGTGGCGGCCGCAAGGACTGCTGGTGCAGTGGCCGGAGAGAGGCGCAAGCGCGAAGTGTACATGAAGTCCAATAGAGGGGCGAAGCCTCTCGCTTCGGGACCCCCGGGCAGAGAGAGCACGTCCACCCCGATTCCCGCACGGCCCCGGAAAATTGAATAGAAGAAGCCACTAGAGAGAAAGCAGATAGGTCCTCTAGGGGCTGGGGAGCCAAGGGAGACACGCGCAGCTTCAGGAAGCCCCGCCCCCTGAAAAAATCCCGCCTCCTCACCATCACCCCGCCCCCAATTCTGGGACGCTCCGCCTCCTGCCTCTGAAAGACTTGGCTTCGGATTCCCACTCAACGGCCCTGTGGTCCCACCCCTTTCCCATTTGGCCCCGCCCCAGGCCCCACCCCTCGAACCTGCAGGCGATGAGAACTGCCTTGTGTGCTCTGAGGGGTTGCCCGCCAACCAGCAGCGTGACGTCAGTGAGGATCCCGCGCAGGCGCAGCTCGTTGAGGTTGCCCAGCACGTCGGAGGAGTGGCGAGTGAACTCGCGGACGTAGCCCAGCGCTCCCTCCGGAGCGGCGGGGGAACCCATAGCGACACAGGCCTGTAGAGGCCGTGGAAAGTGCTCTGGATCCAGGCAGTCCTAAGACGCCTTCCCTCCTCTGTTTGCCTTTTCCTTACGAGGTGCAGCTAGAGCCAGGACCTCCAGCCCCTAGCCCCGGCACACGCAGCCTCCCTCCTAATTCTTCTTGTTCATTCTGCCCTCTACGACACCCTCGCTCCCTTGCCTCTTCCAGATCCCACAGCGCTTGGAGCCAGTTGAAGGTTCCACACCGCGGCGTCGTTGGCGAGCTTGGGGAATCCCGCGCCCATCGCCCTGGGTTCGACTCCCAGTGCCCCTCCAGCACCGCCACTCCCCTCTGCGCTCCTGTGTCTCAGGTGTCCGACCCTGCCTAGAGATCTCACGGCCTGCCGTCCACACACCTCCAAATCCCAGCCGAGGCTCCCTTCCCCGAACTACGGAATTCTGCGACTCCTATCTAGTCCCCAATCCCTAGTTTAGCCCAATTTCTGGGACTCAGGCTTGCTGATGGCAAGCTCCACACAAGCTCCAACCCTCTTGGGGGACCCAGGAGTCTGGCTCCCTCAGTCTCTTGTTCTTACCCCCGTCCTGCAGGGGCCGCGGCTCCTCTTCTTAAGGGGGGCGGGGTCTCTCTCCCCTCTTGGCCTCGGCTCCTTTATCTGGCCGGGATGTCGGGGGCGGGGGTGGAGGTGGGGTGAACGCCTGGGTCTGTATCCTTCCTTCCTCCCTCGCTCTCCAGATGGCGAGCCCAGGGCGGGGTCTCCGTCTCGAGGGCGGGACCTCAGAAACAAGGGGTGGTCGTAACGTAGGGGGTCTTGGGTCACTGCAAGGGGACACGAGGACGGGGATATTGGAATTGGGGAGGAGGTTAGGGATATCGAAGTTGGAAATACGGGAGTCTGAGTCGTCGGAAGGCCTGGGCCAGTGAAAATTGGTGTGTTGGCTTTTGGGAGGGTTTGCCAGGAGCCAACCTTTGCTGCAGGACAAAGTGCATACGGCAACCCCCTCTCCCCCTCTTGTACTGTGTTAAGGGAGAAAAGGGGGAGCCCAACGAGACAGCAGGTTTGGGCAGACGACAGTGGGCTCCCGTAGGGTCTCAGACGGGGAGGGTGTGGTGTGAATGACAGGCTACTCTACCCAGGCCTACAAAAAGGGGGGCTCTGGCCGGGCGGGGTACGGAGAGGGCGGATATGATTTCTAGTTGGTTTCCTTCCATTGTCCTGCGACCGGACGGCTCCGCCAGCTGCTTCCCCTCGAGGAGGTGGGGAAAGCCCCGAGGTGGGGGTGGAGGGGCGAGAGACGCTCAGGAGACCTAGGCGTCCGGCCTCTCTCGCTCCCGACTCTCTTCTGAGTCCTTGTAGGGATCCAGAGAGATGGACTCCCGCCCAAAGCCCGCTCGCTTTCCCCCAATCCCAGCTCACGAGGGCCTCGGGCACCCGCCCGTCGGCTACGCTTGGAGGCTGGCGGGACGCCGGGGTCCAGCGCGGCAAGTAGGCAAGGCTCGGCAATGTGCGGCTCCTTCCACGAGGGGGCGGCCGAGCACTGGCCTCGCCTCGCCCCTCGTCTCCACCCGGCCGGGGGTGCGCTCAGACCCGGGCGCAGGATCCATTTGGTCTGGGCGGCTGAAACCTTTAGCCTCCTCCCCTTTGCGCGGGTTTATTTTGCACCTCTGTCTTCCAGGAGGGTACTAGGGCTGGGCGGAGGGAGCTAGAGTTAGGAGACCGAGGGGACTTTCCCCTCAGGCTGGGGTTCCTTCCCGAGGTGAGAAATTGCGGGCTTTAGGAGCCAGGGGAGTGGGTGGGAAAAGAAGCAGGACCTGAGCCTGGGAACTCCGGGTTTTCTTTTCGAATTAAGCTAGACGCTGCTACCCAGATGTCTTTGGAGGTGACTTTTAATTGAACATTAAAATGGGGTGGGGTAAACAAGAGAAGGGAAAACAAGGAGGAGGGAGAGAGGGCAGGAGAGGGCTTAACCACCCTAATTTGAAGTCTGTGATCTGAGAGATGGGCATGGATCACACCCTCATATTTTGTTTCGGGAGACATTGCGGGGAGGCAAGGCAAAGCTCATTTGGAGAAGGGGTGCTAGAGCTGAATCCAGCTGCAAGGCAGAAGCTCCCCGGATTTGGGCTGGGGAGAGTGTACGGTTGGCCAGGAATGGCCGACCATGGTCCACGGGGCTGGATATCAGGCCCGGGGCCCTCCCCTTCAGACCGGAGTGTGTCTTTATTTGAATGCATGAAAGAACAGCTGAGAAACTGGGAACTGGGAAATTTAGGACGATGAGGTGGCTTTGACATGTGAGGGTTATTTAAGTCTCTGCCCAGCTTGGAGATGAGAATTAGACTAGGGGCTCCCTTTGGCCTCAGGATGGAGTATTATTTGGTCAGTTGTGGGGTGTCTGTTTATTATGGGGTGTTGATTTGATTGTGAGCACCGCTGGCTGCATTCAGCCTTTGAGGCCTCTATGGTAAGTTTCAGGTATGGGGCTGACTTTGAAGCTACATTAGTTCTGGGGGTTCTGACACCCACAATTTGGAGATTGTGCTCACCTGTGTCATCTTGGACTATCAGCAGAACCAAAGTACTCATGCTGATTTGGGGGTGCAGTCTATTTTGGGGTACCATCTAAGTTTCAAGGCTCAGATTAGATTTGGGGGATAAGTTCAATTTGGAGTTTTAAAAATTAGTTTGAGGTGGAACATTATAGGAAGCTGGGAGCAAGTTCGAAGCTTTCTGTGATTGGGGGTCCTGGGAGGGGGGAGCAAACTTTTATGTTTGAGTCTTGTGGAAACTCATGTTCCACAAAGTGGAAAGACGTGGGGTATTCCTGTGTATCCATGGATACCCAAGAAACTTTTTCCCCAGGGGAGAAACCAGTTGAGGGCCTCGAGGACAGGAGACTAAAGTTCTGGGGTGTCCTTATTGGGGGGTGTTTTGTCACTCTGGATGATTTTGGTTAAGCTAAGGGATAATCATAAGGTGAGACTGATTTGGGAGTTCACTTAATTTGGACTCTGGTTGTCTAATAGTGCCCTCTCACCCCAGATTCTAGAAGTTTCTTTACTGAACCCCCAAATAAGCCCAGGATTTGAAGGGAGAAACTTGGAAAGGGTGTGGTATCTCCTTTTATTATTATGTGGCTTGAGGGAGAAGAGAGGGAGAAAAGGCGGTTTCAGACTCTGCATCCCAATTTCTTAAGGGAGCACCCCTTAGTTTGGGGGAAGTTGGAGGAAAATGGGGTGTCCCTTGGCAAAGTGGACACCCCTGACCAGGGCAGTGCTGTTGGAACTGTGGCAAGGAGGGGTGCTGGTGGGGTACAAGGAGGTGATTCTTGCACCCTGATTTTCTAGGATGAGCCCCAAACAGAAAGCAGACAGAGGACTGGGAGTGTGGGTGAGATGGGGGGGAGGGGTTCCCCACGGCAGCCGGGGCTACAGGGTAAGCCAGGCCAGCTCTTCGCGCCTGGGTCCCTTCTCTCTTCGGCTCTCCTCCCCTCTCTCCCTCCCACCGCCCACCCCCCCAACCCAAGAAAAAAAAACTGCCTGTGCAACAGCAATGGCAGATTCCAATCCTCCAGGCTTTCCTAAACCACCACGGAGACCAGCCAGGGGGGAGGGGAAGGGAGGAACGGGCTTTCCTGCTTCCTTAAGACAGGGGCAATGAGCTTGACCTCCTGGCCCCTAGCCCTTTGAGGAGTGCTTGCCCCCGGTCTGGAAGCCAGGTGTCCTGGACCCTAGCCCCCGAGCGGTGGGGGGGGCCTGGAGAGACGGGGAGGAGGAAGGAGGGAGTGACTTCCAAAATTGGCATCGGGACAGAGCAGGGCTGGCGGGAGGCAGGCAAAAGACGGAATTTTCCTGAAAAAACGGGGGTATCTAAGGACCCCAAATTTGGGGAGCTAGTCCAGGACCGTCCTCCCAACATCCTAGATTTTTTTGGGATTTTTTGGGGACCCCGGGACCCCTCTAGATGGGGTGAGGAATGTAGTGTTGGGTGAATCTGACTGGGGCATTGCAGCTGCCTCTCCCGCCGAGTTGGAGACGGATGGGCTGGGACGGGTTTTGGGGGGGTGTCCCCAATTCTGACTGGGAGTGGAGGAACCCCTCCTGAGCTCTCTTGTGGGGGTGCCCCCTCCCCAGGGCACTCCCCAGTCCCTGAGCCAGCCGAGAGGAAGGAGGCCAGCGATGCGACTGGGGCGGCTCCTTTCTCCTGCACCCCAAATGTGAGGGATGCACCCCAAATTTTGCTCTTTTCAAAATAGGGGACCAGGATCTCAGGGGAGAGTAGCTGAGGTAAGTGGGGAGGGAAGTGTCCTCTGTTTTCAGGAGAGACGTGGCGGTTGGGGGGGAGGTTTGGAGGTGCGTGCTGGGGTGGGGTTGGCTTTGTCAGTCTTGGAATTGGGGGGATGATTGGAGAGGCTTTCTCTTATACCCCTAAACTGCAGCCCCCCAGACGGAAGCCAAAGGCTGAGACCAGAGAGCCCCCCAACATCCCCAGCCGTTAGGATAGTGTTTAATTTCTCTTTCACCCCCCACAAAGGCTCTGCCGAGGTGGGAGCTGGGGGCAACTGTTAGTTTGGGGGCTATGGAGGGTGGTAGAGGAGCAGGAGGTCTTGGCAAGATTTGATGGAGGACAGATAGGGGTGTCCGGGAGGGGCCTGGCATCTTCGGGGGCCTAAAAAGACTGCTTACATACACCACCTTAGATCTTTCAGATTGCTAAGAGTTTTGGGGGGTGTGTCGGAAGAGGGGGTGGTAAAAGATGCGATGGGATATAGGAAGATAACTTCTGGATTTTAGGGGGTCACATTTTCATTTGCAGAAGGGATTTTGGCCCTTGGATTTTGCTTTCTGAGGGGTGTTTTCAAAAAATCAAGTCCTGGACAGGAGAAAAGGGCTGAGGGAAGGCCTGGAGTTGGGGGTGGGGAGAGGCATGTTTGTCTCAGCTTAAACGTGGCTCTCTGGGGTGGGCCCGCCTGCCCTGGCCTGGTGGATGGGCTGATGGAGGTTGCTGTGGGGGCCAGCTCAGGTCCTCAGGGGCCCTGGGGAGTGGGAACAGCACTGGGGGTTGAATACCTGGCCCCCCAGGTCCAGATGGCCCTCTTCCTGGGCTCTGCTGCTCCCCTTCCCCCTGGTCTCCATTTCCTGCCTTTGGCCTCCATCTTGTGGCAGGCCCAGGGCCCAGGGCGACTTCCGGCCCCCCTCTCCCAACCATGTTCCGGCCCCACCACCTCTGGACTGCCAACTCCCAACCCTGCTGGCCTTGGCCCTCTGTCTCTCCTTGCTTTTCTCTTGGGTTCTGACCCAGGGAGAGGAAGGACGGACAGAGGAAGCCTTGGGTCCCTGCCCTTGCTGAGACAGGAGGCAGTATGTTGGCCCCTCCAGTCATTCCCAATTTCTTCTGCCTCTGACCCCACCCTAGGGATCCCCTGAGCTGAGTTCCTACAGAGGGAAGATGGTCCAATCTTACTACACTGTGAGCTCATCCCCATGGTCCCTCGCCTTCCAGTTGCCTGCTCAGCCCGTCCCTGGTTCCTCCCAAACGTTTTTGGGGGCCATGTTTGCCTTTTAAGGCTTCTCTATCCCCCCGCTCCTGGAGGTGGTGCTGGGGTCTTCCCGGCACTGCTGTGTGCTCTCTTCCTCTCAACCCACCCCGGTCCTGCTCCCGCCCCAGCAGCACACTGTGGTTTGTACGGCACTGTGGCCACGTCCAAACCACACTGTGGTGTTAGAGCGAGGGTGGGGGAGGCACCGCCGAGGCTTGGCCCTGGGAGGCCATCCTGGAGAAGTGACACAAAAAACATCTGGGGCCTTGTGACAAACTTCTTGCCAGGTGGGGAAGGAGAGGGTGGGGTATGTAAGCACCCCTCTAAAATCTCCAGGGCAGTTTCAAGAATACTGAGGGCCAGAGACCCTGGGAGTAAGTTCTGCCTCAAGAGAACAAAGTGGAGTCTTTGTTGCCCACACCCAGCTTCCCTGGCTCTAGCAGCACAGAAATATTGGCACAGGGAAGCGAGTCTGCCAATATTGGCTGTGCTGCTCCAGGCAGGGTGGTGAAAACTACCAAGGAGGGGCTGAGCCCCCACGGGCCGAGGAGAGAAGAGGGAACAGGCCTCTCTTGCTAATAATGTTAAGCAGACAGCACGAAGCTGAGAGGGAAATCTTTATTGTTTTCTGTATAAAAATGTCCATCAGATGAAGGTCAAAGGGGTTTGGGGGCAGATGCTTATGCGGGAATAGCAAGGTGGCAGCCCCAGCAGCCTTTCAGCCCTCTCTCGTGCAGGCCTTGCTCGGAGTCCCAGGAGATCCACAGGTCCAGCAATGAACAGTGAGAGGTCAGAGGTGGAAGGCTCAGCAGGAGAGGAGAGGAGGATCAGCAGAGGTCATGAGAAGGCCAGAATCCAGGGTCAGGCTGTCTGGAACAGGAAGTAAAATGGGCCGAGATGGAGCGAGCCCCCAGTGTGCTTCCAAGGCCACTCCCAACTCCCTGAAACACCCTGCTACGTACTGATGCAATGTCCTGCGCTGTGTATGAGAGCACCTTCTCTTCTGAAACCCCTATACAAGGGAGGGGCCCCTGCGGAGACCGTGCCCTGCCATCCAGGTGAGCCCTTTCTCCCCAACCCCGTCAGCTGTGTGGGAGGAGGAGGACTCCTACCCTGGTCGAAGCTCAGTTTCTTAGCTGGAGGAGTTTCTCCTAGCCCTTCAATATCCACCAGGTCACTGTTGGCGTCGGAGTCGTTCAGAGCACTGAGTGTCACATCTGGGAAGGGGGCATAAGCTAGGTTCTAGGTTCCCCTGACAGCCTCTCCCCCAGCCCCAAGCTTCCCAAAGCTTCGTGCCTCCCCTCCCCTCCCCTCTGTCCCTCTCTGGGAACCTCCACAGGGACAGGAAGAGAGATTGACCCTTCTTTGACTCGGGCCCAATTCTCTCACTGAACCTCAGATGGGACCTTTAACCCCTAGGCAGCAACTCCACAGCCCTCACCAGCCTTCTGTTTCTTTACGGGGGGACCCCCGGCCTCAGGGACACTGGAGCTGCTGGGAGGAGGGGCAGCTGGAGGAGGTGACAAGACACCAGATGCCACCTTCTTGGGCCCTTTCTTGGGTGACTCAGCTGGAAGGGGGATGCCAGAATCTTCATATACCTTGCGTTTCACAGTGGCCTTTATCTGAGCCCTGAAGAAAAGAGAGAAGAGGTTAGGAAAGGAGTCATCAGAGAGACTAACAGAAGAGGGGACGGGAGGGGAAGGGGTTCTGGGAGTCCCTTCATAAGAATCCAGGTCGGGGCCCCAACCCATCGGTAGGGTTCTCACTTTCTCGAAGTTTTACACTCACTCAGGGTGGATGGAGTGCGGAGAGTGGAGTCCCTGAACTGAGTAGTGGGAAAGGCCCATCTCCTAATTCTCTTCCGGGAGAGACATCAGGTAAAGCTTGGTGATTAACAGGTGGATTGAGATTTACTGATCAACTAGTTCAGGATCACCACATGCCTGGAAACACTGCAGTGGGGTCCTCAAAAATTTATACAAATAACCAGGGGACTTCTATCATCAAATACAATAACAGCATCTCAGGCAACCTCAACTCACATTCTTGGAAGGATTACCACAGCATTTTAGGAACTTCTGACCAACTGTGACAATTCTATTCTTTCAGTCCTCAAGGGGATTCTAAAAAACTAGTGACAAAGTAGGGAAGCAGCTGAGCTGGAAAGGAGTTCTGAGGACGATGGAACCTTGGGTAAGGAGGAAGACGGCTGCCCACCCGCCCTTTTCTGGCAGCCACCCTCCCTCACACTGTCCGTTCCTTGATGACACAGCTGATGTGATTAAGATCGTCCCCAAATCGCTTCACAGCAGCCCTCAGCATCTCTATTTCCGTCTCCGTCCACTTCGCACTGTCAGAAGGGGAGAGGGGGGATAGCAAAAATGGGAGGGGGGGTGTGGAGCCAGCCCACAGGCTATGCATCCCATAGCCAACCAGCCGCCTCCTTCCGATTTCTGGGACCCCTTCCACGGATGCATAAAGAGGTCCTCCATAAGGGGAGGGGGAAAGCTCTTGAGGCCCTGCGGGAACCGGGAGGACCCCAATCACAAGAAATCACAACCACCTCCACCTTAGACACCCCTTTCCACCATCAACGTTAAACGGCTGCTGTACACAGCACACTGAAACCAACTCGCCAAGAAGGGCTTTTCAAACAGACCCACCAACACAGCCTGCAGCCGTCTGGGGGAATTCCATGAACTGGGGTGGTTGGGAGTGGCGGTGGTTTGTGGTCGGCCCGTTCGCAGCAGGGAGAACTGTGAAATAGGAGTCTGGGCTATGGGCCTGTCTGTATTTTTATCTGTCATTCATTCCCTCATTCAACGATCATTTATTAACACCTACTCTGTGCTGTGCCAGGCACAAAGGGAAACTAACGTCTGTTCCTGTGCTAGAGAGGGTCCGTGTCTGTGACCGAGTCCAAGCGCCCGCTCTCAGCGTCCACGTCCCAGTCCGGGCTCACGTACCCCGCAGGGGAAGAGTCGGCCACGGGATGCAGCTGCATCGTCAGCTCCCCGAGCTTCGTGAAGGCGGCGCCGGCCGCCGAGAAGATCTCTCCGACCTGGGGGCGGGGCAGCGTCACGGGGGGCCGGCGCCCGCCCTCCCCGTCCCGCCCGGAGCCCCTAGCCCCACCCCAGGCTCGACTCCCGCCCGCTCCCCGCCCGGGGCGGAAGAGCCGCGAGCCAAGTGGGGGGCCCGCCCTCCCGTGGCCGCCAGGGAGCGCTGTCCGCGAGGGAGGTCGAACCTTTGTGGACGCTGACGTCATGGCCCCGCGCGCCTCCTCACGGAGACGCCGCCGCTGCCGCTACACGCGAGCCGGGACCACGGAGAGCAGGGAGACGGAGCGGTTCGGGCCCCCGCGCAGGAAGTCCCGCCCTCCCCGCAGCGGATAGGCTCAACCTGGCGGCTCCCCGCCTCATCAGACGCAGTCGCTTAGACCGCTCGGCGCGCCCAGGCGATGGGGAAAGCCTTCGCCTCACTTCCGCGCCACACTCCACTCCACTTCCGCTCAGAGATCGGGACTCCCCAGGCGGAGGCAGACCTCTAGTCTCAGCCCCGTGCTCGCCCCCACTCAGGCACAGACACAGGGCTTAAGAGAGCAGATTCTCTTTATTGAGATACGGGACACAGCGAAGGGTGGAGAGACGGAACAGCCCCCCAGCCTCAGCCCTCTCCGCGGGAGCCGGATGCCAGAGATGGGAGAAGCGATTCAGTCTCTTGCCCGGGAAACCCAGTCCCGCAGAGGGCGCCGGCAAGGGTGGGACGCGACCCGGGTGACGCGGTGCAGGGAGTCTTTAAATAGAGGAGGGGCTGGAGCGGGGAAACGCGCCGGGGCCCTAGCGCACCATGTATTCCTTGCGCTTATTGAGCCGAACTTGGCAGAAAGAGAAGCCTCCGAGGAGGAGGTAAAGGCCCGCAGCGATGAAACAGTTGTAGCTGACTTGCTCGTAAAGGTTGTATATGTTCTGGGGGCCATTCCTGGGGGTGGGAATGAAGCAAAGGGGTCAAACATTAATAGGAGCCAACATTTTCTGAGCACTACGTGCCCTACACCTGTCTAGGCGCTGTTACGTATATTACTTTATTCAATCTTCTTGACCATCTTATGGGGTGAGATCTGTCATAGCAGCCATTTTGCAGAGGTGGACTGAGAGGCACAGAAAAGTAAAATACCTAAAGAGGCCACACCTAAAGTGGTGGGTTTGGGATGGCCGCTGAGGTCTGACTCCCTGGCTCCTAACGACATTCTCAAGAAAGCCGCTCTCCAAGTCCTCTAACCTAGGGGCCCTAAGCACCCGGCCTCCCAGACGTAATTCTGACCCTAGGCCTCGCCACCTCCCACCTGCTCCCAGCTCGCCTCCCCCACCCGAATACTTACTCAAAATCTTTCTCCGTGAAGGGAACGTCCTCAATCAACACAGCGGAATGGACATTGAAAAATATTCCGAGCATTATCTGGGAAAGGGGAATGGGTAGACTGTTGAATTCAGGCACCTGACCTCATGTTCACTTCGTAAACCCCTCCCATTTCCAATGTTGCTACAACACCCGAGCCTGAGATTAACCAAAACGAGGTGGTGGTTACTGGATTCGGACTCAGCCACCTGGAACAGGGCGTGAGGTGGTGACATTGAGACAAGTGGCCGAGGCAAGGGTGGGAATAGTGACCAAGCCATCTCTCCCGGGAACCCAGATTATCGTCCTCCCTGGAGGCGTCATCATCACGGGACAGTGCGGAAGAGGGGAGGGAGAACTGGCACTTCTTCATATCATTTCTTCTTGAAGTGGCGGTGGGTGGATTACTGGGAAAACAAGGCCCAGCTACCCATTTCTGGAACAAGCACTGTCTTTTCCTCCCAAGTCCTCCATTCAACTCAAGCATCTCTCAGGAACCCCGCTCTTGTTTCTCCTACCTTGAGGGGTCTCCACATTTACCAGCCCTGGCTCCTCCCACTCCAGGGCCCTTCGCTCCAGTTCCCTTTTTTCTTTTTCTTTGGGGACGGAGTCTCGCTCTGTCACCCAGGCTGGAGTGCAGTGGCGCGATCTCGGCTCACTGCACCCTCCGCCTCCCAGGTTCAAGCGATTCTCCTGCCTCAGCCTCCCAAGAGGCTGGGATTACAGGCTCCCACCACCTTGCCCGTCTAATTTTTGTATTTTTATTAGAGACAGGGTTTCACCATGTTGGTTAGGCTGGTCTCTAACAGTTCCCATTTTTCAATTTCAGTCTGTCTCCTTCTCCGGGGCCTGTAGATCCCCAGCCCCTCCGGCCTGCCTGCGGCCCAGAGTTTCCTCGCCTCCCAGCCCTCCCAGCCCGGAGCCCCTCAGGCCCTCTCCGATCCTTGCTGGGGAGTCCCCTCACCAACATGATCACTCCCCAGGCGCTGAGGACGATGCCGCAGGCGGCCAGCTTCGGCCCACAGCACAGGAGCGACGCCATGAAGAAGGGAGTCGGGGATCGCCGAGGTGCAAGCAGGCTCGGAAAGCGGTGGGAGAAAGCCCAGGATGTCCTCGCAGGGCTGCAGAGGGGGCGTGGCCCCGGCCTCAACCATCCCACCCGGGGGCGGCAGGCGGACAAGGCTGGCGTCCTCTCAGGACTTTCGCGGGAGACGGCGGTGTCTGAAACCGAAGCTGCTCCCGGGGAAACCCGTCTTGACCTCTGTAGCTGGGGCGTGAGTATTGGAAGGGCGAGGGCCTCCGGTTTGTTGGTCCCCCTCCCCTTGCACACGGGAATGGAAGGAGCTGGCATGTCACGTGACCAAGTCTGTCACGTCACGTGACGAGGAACTACGCTTAGGGAGGCCTTAGGGGAAAAAGTCTAACTGGCGGAGCTCCTGGGAACTGGGGCGATGGGCTCTTAGTATCGGAGGATTGGAACCGTCTGATTTTTACCTGAAATTCCTTAGTCTCTCATGTGTTGGGGAAATGGTAAGTAAGACAGATTTTCACCATCAGAGAGCGTTTCTATCTCTACTCCCTTTTAAAATTGAGATTCTGACAGTATAAAGGATTTAGGACCCCCTTTTGGGGATCAGGCATGGTTTTGTGGCTTTAAAACGCTTTAAAATTGCTGAAGGTTCTTGGTATTGGAACTGTTTCTCCTAAGTAACATTTTATCATCACTGTAACTCTCGATGCCAAATCCAGGAAAAATGGGCGGTTAGGAGAAGTCCAGGGAAAGCCGACTGAGCAGGTAGTGAAGGTAAGCAGTCCTGTTAAATGTACACAAAAATGTCACTTTGCTTCTCTACTTTAAACTAGGAAAACTGATAGGTCTCTTGAATAAGGTAGGATATAAGATTTTAAAATATAAATAGGTCATCCCCTCCAAAAAAGCTGTTTGTATGCTTAACTGGTGAGTGACAGATCTGTAATAATTATTTAGAAATAGGAATATCGAGGCGGGCGGATCACCTGAGGTCGGGAGTTCGAGACTAGCCTGGTCAACATGGCGAAACCCCGTCTCTACTAAAAATTACAAAAATTAGCCGGGTGTGGTGGCATGAGCTTGTGATCCCAGACACTCGGGATGCTGAGGCGGGATAATCGCTTGAACCTGGGAGGCGAAGGTTGCAGTGAGCTGAGATGGCGCCACTGCATTCCAGCCTGGGCGATAGAGACTACTTCTCAAAAAAAAAAAAAAAAAAAATAGGGATATTTGAAGAACACAATTTTGCACCGAGCAAGTTGTACCCACTCTAGTGAGGACAGTGACCTCAGAATAATTGAGAGGGATCATTTGACCTTGAGACCCCAGGACCTAACAAATAAACACTATCATTGGCTAGAATAACTTTGTAGTTCTTGTCTATTTATTTTGTGCATATTGTTCTTAAAAGGCTTGTGAAAGATAACTTGGAATGTGGGAAACACATAGATCCCAGAGTATTAAAGGGGCTGGAAAAGTAGCCTTGAGACATGAATTATGTGCCTGTCATCTGGGACTGTTTGGAGAAAGAAGCCATTTGGGGGCAGTGGTTTTTATTCTGCCCCCAAAACATCATTCAGGGACTTTTGGGGTACATGGGTTAATAGGAGAAATATGGGTGGAAGGAAATTGCCAAAGAACCGAGTCAGGAATTTGTTCATTGGCCACCAGGCATGAAGGTTAGTTCCTGGGAATGGAGAGTTAGCTGAGGTAAGTTGATTTTTCTAAGAAATCTCCCTGCTCCATGATCTTGGATGTTTTGGAAGTAGGGTCAGGGCCTCAGGCTAGTGCAGGGTTCAAGGGCCAAATCCAGTCTGTAGCCTGGCTGTGCATGTCTCAAACAAAGCATATTTGTTTGTGGATCTTTTTTGCATTTAAATGGTTGAATAAACCAAAAGAAGACTATTTTGTGACGTAACATTCATATCTCAGTGTCCATAAAGGTTTATTGGAACACAGTCACACTCATTTCCATGTTGTCTATGGCTGCCTTCATGCTGCAGCAGGAGAGCTGAGTAGTTGAGACAGTGACTATGTGGCCTGCAAAGGGTAAAAAAGGATCTAGTCTTTGCAGAGAAAGTTTACTGCTCCCCTGGGCTAGTGGGATACTAATGTAGGGGGTTTAACTGGGGGAGAAAATAGAGCCTTAGCAGCAGAGACTTTAGGAAAGCATGAAATTCAAGATAGAAATGTCAGTCCTAAAGCTGATGTGAAATCTTGCAGGTAGAGTCACTCTAGGGCTCAGATGGTGACACTGTTCTCTATGCAGCTGGGCTTCAGATATTCATAGGGCCAGTCAAGTTGCTCATTCCGGGCTGTAATCTCCTTTTCCAGCTTTTCCAAATCTGTTCGGAATTGGTTTAGCACAGCTTTGGGCTTGGGGCCTGAGAAATATTTTTCTTTGTGATGCCCCAGAGGCACCTGAGACAGAACAAAGGATTAATCAGTTTCTAAAGACAAATGCACCTAGAGCCCAGCCCCTCACTCTGATGTTTCCTTTCCAACTGTCATTTCCCTCTCCCGAGAGTCCCCTCTCACCATGTCCGGCTGGCGGCGACTCAGATGCCATGAGATGGCCATTTGAAGACAGGCCTGCCGGACATCAGGTAGGGACCCCATCACTGTGGCCATCGTCACATCTTCCTTGGTGGTGGGTGGGGGCATCCGCATTGTGCACGGGGCATTAGGGACCCAGGCATACCAGTCCAGCTGGAGGAAGAAACTGGAAGCCTAGAACCCTGGTACTTAGGGTTTGAACTCCCATCTCTCCCTCAGGTCACCTTGCCTTCAGGGACCTGGGCTTTCAGCTGTCCATACCTGGCCCTGGTTGATGGCGGCATGCTGGGCAGTGCATGTGAAGACGCACATGGTGAGGAAATGGCAGAGTTGACTCTGGGACTGGAAGGAGACAGGGAAACCTGGGCAGGAAAGGAATAGGAGTTAGAAGCTACAGCATAAGAGGAGAGGAACAAAGGCTGTTGTTTTGGGATGCCCATATTTTAGAATTGATGAGTATTTGTTCATTTTATTTAGACATATTTGCATCAGACATGGGTTTAAGTCCTGGCTCAATCACTTACACTTAGTTACCATAGGCCAGCTTAACCTCTTTGAACCTCAGTTTTTTCACCTGTAAAATATGGATGATACCTACATTATATATGAGATGATGTATCAAAATCACCTGGTCTGTAATAAATGCTCAATAAGTAATAATTATTGTTATGGAAGGATTGGGGGCTGAAAAGTTCTGAGTGACCAAATATTCCTTGCCTCAAAAAGTGGTTAAGAATTGAGGGAGGCGGCCAGGCGCGGTGGCTCACGCCTGTAATCCCAGCACTTTGGGAGGCCGAGGTGGGCGGATCACAAGGTCAGGAGATCGAGACCATCCTGGCTAACACGGTGAAACCCCGTCTCTACTAAAAATACGAAAAGTTAGCCAGGTGTGGTGGCGGGCACCTGTAGTCCCAGGTACTCGGGAGGCTGAAGCAGGAGAATGACGTGAACCCAGGAGGTGGAGCTTGCAGTGAGCTGAGATCGTGCCACTGCACTCCAGCCTGGGCGACAGAGCGAGACTCTGTCTCAAAAAAACAAAACAAAACAAAACAAAAAACAAGAATTGAGGGATCCATGGTCAGTGACTCATGCCTGTAATCCCAGCACTTTGGGAGGCCAAGGCAGGAGGATTGCTGGTAGTCAGGTGACAGAGCAAGAACCTGTCTCTATTTAAATATTACAAAATAAATAAATAATTTAGGGATGCGTACTCCTATTCCCAGACAGAATTACAAGTGTCTGTGTTATAAGGTGGGGAATAAGTCATGGATTTCCAGTGTCACAGCTAAGAGGGGCTCCCACAAAGGTTATCTCAGGCCACTCATCTTACAGTGGATATGGGGCTCAGAGACCTGATAATCTTTTTTTTTTTTGAGACGGAGTCTTGCTCTGTTGCCCAGGCTGGAGTGCAGCGGCACAATCTCGGCTCACTGTAACCTCTGCCTCTCAGGTTCAAGTGAGTCTCCTGCCTCAGCCTCCCAAGTAGCTGGGATTACAGGCTCCCACCACCATGCCCGGCTAATTTTTGTATTTTTAGTAGAGATGGGGTTTCACCGTGTTGGCTAGGCTGGTCTCGAACTCCTGGCCTCAGGTGATCTGCCCGCCTCGGCCTCCTAAAATGCTGGGAGACCCGATAATCTTATCAGTTAAGTGGAATAAATATAATTACTCTCATTTTATAGGTAAGAAAATGAAAGCCCATAGAGAATAAACTGTCAGGACTGCATAGTTGGGAAAAGGCAGAGGCTGACCTTGAACTCAGGTTCCTGACTGTTAATCCCATGGCATTTTAAATTTTAGCCTCTAAAATGTCTGTTGGGAAAACTAGACAAAAGTGAGCTATGAGAACTGAAAGAGAACAAGGGGGAGGGCAGTTAGTGGAGGTTAAAGTTAACATGTGTCATGAACTGAATGTCTTTGGCTCCAAAAAATTTTTATATTGAAATCTAATCCCATTGTGATGGTATTTGGAGGTGGAGCCCCACATTAGGGCATGAGGGTGCAGCCCTCCTGAATGGGTTTATTTATTTATTTATTTATTTTGGATGGAGTCTTGCTCTGTCCTCCAGGCTGGAGTGCAGTGGCGCGATCCCGGCTCACTGCAAGTTCCGCCTCCCAGGTTCACGCCATTTTCCTGCCTCAGCCTCCCAAGTAGCCGGGACTACAGGCGCCCGCCAACATGCCCGGCTAATTTTTTGTATTTTTAGTAGAGACGGGGTTTCACCGTGTTAGCCAGGATGGTCTCGATCTCCTGACCTCGTGATCCGCCCGCCTCGGCCTCCCAAAGTGCTGGGATTACAGGCTTGAGCCACTGCGCCCGGCCTGAATGGGTTTAATACCTTTATGAGCAGAGGACAGAGTGCTAGCTTGCTATCTTTCTGCTATGTGAGGACACAGGGAGAAATCGGCTGTGGGCAGCCTGGAAGAGGGCTCTCACCAGAACCTGATCTTGAACTTCCAGCCTCCAGAACTGTGAGGAATACATTTCTGTTGTTTATAAGCCACCTAGTCTATGGTGTGTGGTTTTGTTTTTGTTTTTGTTTTTTTTTTGAGATGGAGTTTCGCTCTGTTGCCCAGGCTAGAGTGCAATGGCGTGATCCGGCTCACCTGCAACCTCTGCCTCCCAAGTTCAAGCGATTCTCCTGCCTCAGCCTCCTGAGTAGCTGGGATTACAGGTGCGTGCCACCACGCCTGGCTAATTTTTGTATTTTTAGTAGAGACGGGGGTTTCACTATGTTGGCCAGGCTGGTCTCAAACTCCTGACCTCGTGATCCACCCACCTCAGCCTCCCAAAGTGCTGGGATTACAGGCGTGAGCCACTGCACCCAGCAAATGTTTTGTTGTAGTAGCCCAAACTGCTAGGAGCCTAAGGGACTGTACTGAGAAGAGCTAGAGAGAGTTTGGTCCTGGAAGGGTAGGGTGGTGCAGATTCCCCAGGGAGAGGCTCCCTCCAGGGTAAGGATGTTTGCCACATTCCCAGGATTGGCCATAAGGGCTCCCCAGTAAATGTCTGTAGTTGTCCCACAGAGGCAGAGGATGGCATTCAAGGCCTAGGTCTGAAGTGTGAGGGGGAGGGGCCGAAGGATGAGTGACAGTAGTGCAGGCTGGTGCCTGTGTGATTCAACCTAAGAGCTCAGCAAAGGCTTTTTCTTCCTCAGAGGCTCAAATGTGGGGAACGAGAGTTGACTAAAGGTCGTGGCTAGATTTTGGCCAAGGGGTGGTTAGGGTGGGAGGGTTGGATTAGCCAAAGAAACCTGAGCCCCAAGGATCAGGGTGCTGAGTTTGGGTTTGAGGCAAAGCATGTCTATACATTGAGCTTGCATCAAGAGCTGACCTTACATCAAGAGCTGACCTTGCACTGTAGCAAGCATGCAGTATTCCTGGACCCTCTGGGCATGCTGGACAGTGGCAGGCAGGAAGAGAGGGAGGGAAAGCCAGGGTGGGTCCTTACGGGCTTTGGAGGGAAAATCTTCCCATTTACATCCTCAGTTAGGAAAGCGGAACCATCAGGAGAGAATATGAGCCCAGCAGGGACTGTGCAGACCCCTCCCAGCTGCGGCTGTGGCCTGGTGGGCCCCAGGATATGGCAGTTCAGGGGCATCTGTGACTGGGGTGTGGTGGGACTAGGGGTTGATGGCCAGGGTCTCTGAGGAGGACAGTCCTTGGGTCTCTAGAATTGTCCGAGTCTGAGGAGGTGGGAATGGGATACACATGCTTTCAAACCGTGTGGAGGGAGGAAGGGAGGCGTGATGAGAGGCTGGGGTCCTGTCCCCAGAAGGGCGGGGCTGGGAAGGGGCCCTGGCAGAGTCTCCCAGGAGCTTCTTCTGTCTCTAGAACGGATCTTACCTCGGTCCTGGGCCTGGCACAGCCCCACCTCCGTGATCTCCCGACACCAGGCCTGCAGCTCAGGGTCCCCCTTCACTACGTCATCCCTTTGGTAGAAGAGGTGGACGATCCCCTCCACATACCTACCCAGGGGGAAAAGGCACTTGAGGGCAGAAGGCCCCGGCCTCTGACCTCTATTCCTCTTTCTGTGGCATCTGCCCAATGCTTCCACGGTATCTGGGAAGACACCTTGCCTTCGGGACATCCTCAGCCCTCTAAACACACTAGCATCTCATGGAAGATGTGGGTTCTTAGTTCTAGGAATTCGCACGGTTGCTGTCATACATCCTCAGAAAATCCTGATTTTTCCAGACACCTCCCCCAGTCTCCCCCCACAGCTCCCCTCACCTCCTCTCTCTGCCCCATCCCAGTCTCCTCATTGTCAGAGCCACCCACTGTGTCCTCACTTTTCCTCATCTCTCCCCAGGATTGAGTTCTCTGCTTTTCCTGTCTGGACCTTCTTGCTTTTGCCCCATGCTGGCCTCAGGCCAGAGCCCCCCCCCATTTCTCAGCTCCTCCTTACTCACCTGGCAATGATCTCCCAGAGCCGTAAGGCATCACGGGCATAGAGAGCACCTGGGAGTTCCAGCAGGCCCCGGTCAGCCAGGTCGTCAGGAGGACAGAGGGAGCAGTAGGTCAGCTGAGCCGCCGCCCGACGGAGCAACTGCACATGGCCCCCTCCACCTGTGCTTACTGCCTGGGACAGGAGATCACAGGTCTTAGAGGGGGAAACAGGGCTGGAGAACCATCACATCTTCCATAAAGTGGGGCAGATGTGGGATTTTCAGATATTAAGACATGGGTAGATCATGAGGTGGGTAGATCATGAGGTCAGGAGTTCGAGACCAGTCTGGCCAACACAGTGAAACCCCATCTCTACTAAAAATACAAAAATTAGCTGGGCATGGTGGCGGGTGCCTGTAATTCCAGCTACTCGAGCGGCTGAGGCAGGAGAATCGCTTGAACCCAGGAGGCGGAGGTGGCAGTGAGCCGAGATGGCGCCACTGCACTCCAGCCTGGGCGACAGAGCTAGACTCTGTCTCAAAAAAAAAAAAAAAAAAAAAAAAAAAAAGACATGGGTATAAAAGGGACAGGTTCATAGGTTAAGAGTGAGGACATTCACACATAGTTGGTCTTGGATCCTGAAAGTGGCAGCTCATGGAGAGATGGATGAGGCAGTCCCATGACCCGTACCCTCCTCACCTTATCAAAAATTCCTCCATCTGAGATGAGTTGGGTCCGGGCCCGGGTGTTGATTTCCATGGTGTAGCGGATATGGGGGATCAGGAACTGGAGAGGAGGAGATTGGAGGGCGTGACTGGTGGAGACCATGCTTGGGTCCTTCCTGGTAGGACCTGGCACCCAGCGTGGCGCCTTCTCCTCTTGATGCTTTCCTTGACAGGCTGGTCTCCTGCTGCTCTGATCACTCACTGTTGTGCTCTCCAACTTCCCTGCAAGTTGGGTCCTGGAGCCAGACTGACCAGGATTTTAACCTACACTTTACTCCTCATTTTGAGACTTGGCCAAGTTAATAACCTTTTAATCTGCAATCTCTTCATTTGTCAACAGGGGGCAGTAATAGACTCTCTTATCTCAGGGGCTGTGGTGATCCTCACCTAAGTGATGTTGGAGAGTGTCCATTACACACAAGAGTCCTGGAATAGTAGCTGTCCGCTTCATTGTTTCCACCTTGAGTATAGGTATCTTATGAATCAGCCCCTTCTGATTTTCTTTGCTACCTCCTCTGTCATTCACATTCTCTTAAACTAGCCTCTCTGCTTATTATCAAAGCTGCATCTCCATCTTTTAGTTGTTTCACAGTTGGGGGTTTCTTCAGGGGACGGGTGGGGAGAATACTTGCGGTCAGAACTAGAAGAGCTGTATTCAGCTACCTGTTTAAGCAAATCTTTCTCCACTCTTGGGCCCCTCCTCTCCTGCTTTTCCTTAGCTATTAAAAAAAGGCCACCTGGTCCTTACATGCGTTTCTTTTTATCTTAGACTGTTTGTCTTCCTTTCCACATAGTTAATATGCAGGTTTCAAGCAGTTTTGGTGCGTGTCTGAATTGTTGATGCTGGACACTGGCAATGACCCCAGTGACACCTTTGGTGGGACTTGGGAGGCTGAGGCAGGAGGATCGCTTGAGCCCAGGAATTTGAGACTAGCTTGGGCCACATAGCGAAACCCTGTCTCTACAAAAAATAAAAAAAGTTAGCCAGGCATGGTGGTGCACACCTGTAGTCCCAGCTACTCTGAAGGCTGAGGTTAGAGGATCGCTTCAGCCCAGGAGTTTGAAGCTGCAGTGAGTTATGATTACGCCACTGCACTCCAGCCTGGGTGACAGAGTGAGAACTTGTCGCTGAAAAAGAAAAATTTTGCAAGAACTAAGGTTTTTCGTAGCATTTAGCTTGTGTCACACCATTAAATCATTTTAACCTTTAACAACCTCACAATGGAACATGCGAGGACATCTGGAAATTATTGAGGCCGGGGTACAGGACTGAGACCCCAGCAATCCAAAGCCAGAGCCTGCATAGCCACTGTGAAGACATCTGCAGGCTTGACCCTCGTGTGCATCTGCCAGCAAGTCAGCTGTCTGCCGGGGGGTGGCATTACTGTGGTGAGTGGAGACACGGACAGGACTGAACTAGGAAAAGGAATTGTAAGTGTGAATAGAGGCTTCACTTGTTCGTGTGGAGCAGAGGATGGGGAAGCAGGAGAGACAGCATGAGATGAATGAAATCCAAGATTCCATTCATCAGACTGGTCTCCATCTTGTCTATGTTACCGAAGGGGAAAACTCCAGAGGGGGCACAGCTATACTGGCCAGGCTTGGGGGGTCTGGGTGGAGGCCCCCAGCGAAAACACAATTCAGTTGTTTTTACCCAGGACTTACTTACATAACTTGCCAGTACATCAAACTCCATGTACCTAAAACCAAACATCTCATTTTTGCCGACTCTGGTTTCTTCTAACTTTACTGTTTCTTACAATTACTCTGGTTTGTAAGCTTGTATCATTTTTGTGCTCCCTCTGCCAAGTTCCCTGTATATAAAGTATCATCAAGATTTTAAGAACATTTTCTTAAGCAAGCACAGGTCTTATTTTGCCTTCTCCCTAGCAATATATACAGAACTCACTGTTTTATAAAATTACAGTCTTTCTTTCTTTTCTTTCTTTCTTTCTTTTTTTTTTATTTATTTAGAGACCGGGACTTGCTGTGTTGCCCAGGCTGGTCTTGAACTCCTGGTCTTAAGCAATCATACTGCTTTGGCCACCCAAAGCACTGGGATTACAGGCATGAACCACCACACCCAGCTCTTAAAACCACAGTATTTCTAGGTCAGTATAACACACCCGCCCCAGGGACTTACAGGTGTGGCAGAAGCTTGGACTTCTGGCTTTTCTCTCTCTTGCACCCAGGCACGCTGCAGCTACCGTTTCCTCCCTTCACTACGTTTTAGATTCTTTCCTTTTCATTCCTGTCATTACCATGCTAACGTACATCTCTATCCACCTTACTGTTGGGCAGGTATGAGTGGCTTGCTGGCTGCTCTTCCTTGCCTTTTGATCTGTTTCTACTTAGCTGACTCCTCAGTTGGGGAGAAACATTCTTCATCAATACTAGACTGTTATAGGCTGTCCTTTGTGATTTCAAACTGTAGTACCAGATACTGTTCTCTGGTTGGTTCTTATGGGCATCACTTGTTTTTCTGGCTAGATACTAAATCTAAGGTAGGAATACGGCTTTTGTTTTACTAACGGTGTTCAAGCCCTACTGTGAGCGCACTGCTAGATGTCAGATCTCTGAGAATTTCAGAGGGTTCCTATATAATGTTAAGTGACTAAACTTAATAAACTTAATTAAAATCAACATCTCAAGATATTGAGACAGTCTCCTCTTCACTCACAAATTGCTACAAAGAGTTTTTGCTGCTGCAATATCATTTGATCCTGGGCTGTTCCTCTCTCTGGGGTCTGAGGGATATGTGATTTAATAGATTAGTAAGTACCTTGAAGATGGGGTGCAGTCCTGGGAGGCACCGCATGGTGGCGACAGCGATGACCTCAGCCACCAGATGAGTGTTCAGCAAGTGATACTGGAGCTCGTGCAGTTGGAAATCTGAATTTCGGACCCAGGACTTTGCCAGGAGCCAGGCAAGTGGGGGGTCTGAGGGCAGGAACAGTGTTGGGGTTGGAGAGCTGGGGTTGGGAGGCTGAATCTGGGAGAAAGAGGAATTACTGAACTCCCATTCCATCTATGACATTATAGTCAGCATTCTTGGGGAAACAGAGATGACTAAGTAAGATTATTGCCTTCTAGGAGGTTATAGTCTAGCAGGAGGACTGTGAACCCTCCCAGCCTGCCACTCCCTAGCAGGAGTGCCCTGATGTCAGGTGGAAGGCAGGAGGGACTGGAAGAAGGGGGTCCAGAAGGAGGCCCTAACAGTGGTGTGGGAGAAACCTGCTGCTTTGGGGTCGGTGCTCAGATGGTGGTGGAATGTGAAGGAGAAGTAGGAGGTGTAAGATGATTGACAGTTCTTGTCTCCTGAGTGTTAAGAATAGTGAGAGAAGGCCAGGTGCGGTGGCTGACACCTGTAATCCCAGCACTTTGGGAGGCCGAGGCAGGCAGATTACTTCAGCCCAGAAGTTCAAGACCAGCCTGGGCAATATGGCGAAACCCCATCTCTACAAAAAATACAAAAATTAGCCAGGCCCACGTGGTGGCACATGCCTGTGGTCCCAGCTACTGGAGGGACTGAGGTGGGAGAATCACTTGAACCCAGGAGGCGCAGGTTGCAGTGAGCCAAGATCGCACAACTGTACTCCAGCCTGAGTGACAGAGTGAGATTCTATCTCAAAAAAAAAAAATATTGAGAGAAAAGGTAGTCAAGAGACGATGAGGGTTCAGAGTCAGAGGCCACTGAGAGATGAGATAGCGATTCTGAAAGTGTAGTCCCAAACTGGTAGTGTCAGCACCACTTCGGAACTTATAAAAACGCAGACTCTCAGTTCCCACCCCAGACATACTGAATCAGAAAGTCTGGTCATGGAATCCAGAAATCTGCATTTCAACAGGCACTTCAGGTGATTCTGATGCACACTGAAGTGTGAGGACCATTGGATACAGGATGAGAACTCCAAGAGGCCATTTTGACTCTTGAACAAGTAACTCTAGTTGGATGAGGCAGGAGAGACGAGGGTCCAGGCAAATAGTGACATGAAGACAAGTCTCACTGAGTGAGGATGGGGTTTGGGAGCCAAGAGCCAGGGGCTGGGTTCCTGGGAGCAGAGGTTGAGGTGAACAGAGCGCAACGTTGCGGGAGAGGCCCAGGGCCGGCTCTTACCTGGATGACCATGGGCAGCAGCTTCCCACTGGGCTCCATCTTCAGCATGACGAGGGGGGCAGCCAGGTACTGCTTCTCTCCTCGGATCACGTTGGCTGGAATTCCATCCAGGAGGATGAAGTCAGCTTCAAACAGGGAACCATTCTGGGGACAGGAGGGATGTATCCATTTTTAGAGTTCAAAGTCTACCCCCAGGGGACCAGGGCAAAGGGCAAGAGATTTAGTCTAGCTTCTTGCCATTCTCCTGGGTCAGTACCGGAGTGCTGTTGGGAGAACTAGAGCCCCTGGTCCAGTTCCTCTCATCTTAAAGTGAAGAAACAGTCTGGTGAGGGTAGACGTCTTGTGCGTGGATGTGGTGGCAGATCTGGGTTTGGAACCAGGCCTGCTCAATCCAGTTGGCATCACAGGCATTATAAACTGACCACCTGTCAAATGGCCAGGCCCCTTTCTGATCATTCCCGAATGGTCTGCGCTCCGGTTTTGGCTCCTATCAGCTCAGCAAATGCTCTTTCATTCCCTATTCAAATCTCGCCTCCTCTGCCAAATATTCCAGAGAGCTTCTCCTCGCCACCCCTGCCACCGCATACAGCACACACACGCACACGCACACATTTGGCCTAGGCTTGTCCTCAGTACAGTCCATCGCTTCCAAACCCCGCTTTCTTTTTCTAGAAAGCCTCCCCGATTCTCCCCACCTGATGGCACTGCCTCACTTTTCTCCCTACCCATGAACACTGGAGTCCAGAACACTGCGGCCAGGCAATGCCGCTTCCTGCTAACATCTCCAGCCCCTCTGTGTGCTGGGATCCGTTCTATTTTCCCCTTCCTGCTGGGAGCTCCTCATTGTTTCTTCTCCTACATCTTTTATTTCTGTATTTTTCCAGCACAGGACTGCACCAAGGGGCAACGCAGTACTGCAGCCTTCCTCTGACTCAGTTTGGATTCTCTCTGTCCGTTCTCACCACACTACTAAGGAGAGAACATTGCCAGGCAGGGGAAGGAGAGGTACCTGCAGTTCTTTCTCCAGTTCAGCCCGAAGCTCTTCCATCCCCGAAGGCAGCACTAGCCTGGAGGGCAGAGAGGTCGAGCGTCTCAACAGCATGGGGTTGACACCATTGAGGAACTGGTAGCCGAACACCTCATCATCCTGCCAGCACTGGTGAACCTTCTCTGTGGTGGGCGGTGGAAGGAGGATATATGTACCATAGCCTGCGTATCCCTTCTCCAAAGTCTACCCCAGGGGTTCAGGTATATGACCCACCCTGAACCCAGCTTCTGCATTTTCATTCTCAAGGCCTCTCTGAGTTGACCAGATATGATAAGGTCTCTTCTTGCAAAGAGTTATAGGGGACTGTGGAGTGTGATGAGTCATCCAGAGGGGCCATTAAGGGATTATGGGGACCTGGGGGAACCACTGACCAGCCAGGGCACTCTTCTGGCCCCAGAAGATCTGATCAAAGTCTTCTAGGCAGTTCCAGGAGCTCAGGAGGGTGTAAACACGTTTGAGGGCCATCTCCAGAGCCCTAGGACAGGTATTGAGGCTTAACTCATCAGCTGATCCCTCAGTCCTGCACCATCTACCATCATTCTTGGCCCTCCCAGCCCTTATTTCACTCCGAGGTCTAGCCGTTTTCTCACCCTGCCTTCAGTGTCCATTCAAAGTCCAGCCTCTTCTCCTCATGGAATCTCATATTTGGAGGTAGATCATCCTTACGGTCTGCAGCGATGGTCAGGGGTAACCCTTCCTTCCAGGTGGCCCAGCTAGGAGTTGGGGACAAAGCTTCAGGAAGGATGTCATGGTCAGTGATGGGGACAGGGGCAGGGAAGGGGTGGGACAGTGGTGGCGGGGTTAGTTTAAGGGGTGGGTGGTCACCAGTAGATCTGCTGTCTGTCTTTCAGTTCCTTCTCTCGATGCTTCTGGAACACGTCCAAGGCATTGTCTCCCGGCAGGCGGGCTGGGGAGACATCAGGACAATTGGCCTCACGGCTCTGTCTGGTCCTATGCCCACCTCTTGTCCTCATCTCCCTGTGGTTAGCCGTATTCCATGTTTTCAGCCATGCACCGTTGCTTTTATCTCTGGCTTTGCCTCATTTGATTATCCCCTAGACACGTTTATCCCATCTTTGCCAACTTTGCACTCCTGCTTTCTCTTATTTCAGCCCTCATCCTTTGCCTGTAGATAAAAACCTCCTGTTTGCCACCATTTCTTGCTCCTTCACTCATCTTCCCCTACCTGGCCTTACTTCATCAATATCTATGGTTGGAAAGAAATCGCCTTAATTAAGGTGATGAAATCTTAGTCACATATACACCTACACCTACTGTCTACTACAGATTGCTTTGATTAATTTCACGTCTTAAACCTCACCTGCCACGCCTTCACCTGTCCTCAAAAGATTCTACATTTGCTTTTTTTTTTTTTTAAACCTCATCTTTCTGGATTTACCATCATAATCTGTATCTGTTGACTTATTCTGGGTCTTTTCTGCATTTACACTCACCTGTCTCAAAGTCATAGATTTGATGTTCCATCCCTACTGCCCTCACTCGTCTCTGGATTCATCTCTCTTTTACTCGTCACCCATGGTTAAAAATTCACTATTTGGGCCGGGCGTGGTGGCTCAAGCCTGTAATCCCAGCACTTTGGGAGGCCAAGGCAGGCGGATCACGAGGTCAGGAGATCGAGACCATTCTGGCTAGTACAGTGAAACTCCATCTCTACTAAAAAAAATATAAAAAATTAGCCGGGCGTGGTGGCGGGCGCCTGTAGTCCCAGCTACTCAGGAGGCTGAGGCAGGAGAATGGCGTGAACCCGGGAGGTGGAGGTTGCAGTGAGCCGAGATCGCGCCACTGCACTCCAGCCTGGGCGACAGAGCAAGACTCCGTCTCAAAAAAAAAAAAAAAAAAAAAAAAAATTCACTATTTGCCATCCTCATTCCTCCCTGTCTCCTGCGGACCAGTGTGCTTCTTGTCTTTCATGGGTGTCTTGGTGTTATTCCAACCAGACCATCTCTCCAGCATCCTATGTTTGTTTCCCTTAAGTGTCTGCTCTCATGGGTCACCCACCCCCTTCTGTTCCATGTGGTCCCCTCACCTGTCTTCTGAGTCACCTTGACATCTCCTTCCTACTTTTACTTTGCTTCTCTGTTTTCCTGGATCGCTGCAACTCCCACTTTCTGTCTTTGCCTTCTTGGAAGATGGGATCTCCAGATCAGTTACTCCCTGCCTCCAGCCTCACACGCAGCCTCTCTTAGCCTGGGTAAAACTTTGGGAATTCATAACTCCTTCCCGTTTTCTGTCCAGCACGCTGGGATCCCTACACTTCACCTGCCCTGGGCCCATACATCCTCTTAAGTCTGCTCCGACCGTCCTTAACTCTGTCCTCCTAGCCCCGCAGCAGTTCCCAGGACCTTGTGCCTCCTTCCCCGACGCCGCCTGCTCACCGGTGCCCTCGGGCAGGCTCAGGATGTCCTCGCCCTGCACCCAGCGGTAGCACGGGAAGGCCGCCTCCACGCAGGCTCCAGGGCCCTGCACCGTGATGCGGTCGCAGAACCACGCGTCCTCCACCAGCCAGTGGTGTTTGCGCAGCCTCACGAACTGCAGGAGCCCCAAGTCCTCTGCAACGTCATGATCAAACTCCTCCTCCTGTGCAGGCCGGACCCAGGCCAGACTTAGTAGGAGGGACCCGGCCGAGGCCGTTTGGAGGACGGAACCGCGCTCCTGTGCAACCTCAGTTTCTCAGGGCCTCTAAAGACAGCATCGCCTCTTTCCCGCCCCCGCACGACCTGCTCTTTGGGTCTCAGACGCCCAGAGTCAGGTGCAGGACTAGGGCCCGCAGCGCCTGGAGCTGATGCTGGAGCAGCGTCGCCCGCGTGGGTGCCATTAACTGAGCTCTCCCCGCACCGGTGCTTGGAGGAGCTTCACGTCTGACCTCTGAACTCACACTTGCATGGGCTCTGGGTCACTGGGAGAAGGAGCTGGATGGAGGCTGCCGGGACCAGGGACGGGGAAGGGAGATGGGGTTGAGCCCAGCCCGGGATCCCAGCTCCGGACGCCGTCCCTGATCTTGCCCCTCTCGTCCCAACTTCGTGGAAGTCCCAGTCCGCGAGGTCGCGCTGTCACCTCGCCCCCAGCCTCCCGCCCTCCCGCCGCCAGCCCAGCTCGGCCCGGGCCCGGGGTCCCTGCTGCCCCCGCCCCCCTCGCTCCCTGCTGCCCCCGCCCCCCTCGCTCCTCGCTGCCCCCGCCCCCCTCGCTCCCCGCGCTGACCTCGCCCCGCGCAGGCCGCAGCTGCAGCTCCAGCTCCGCCTCCCCGCGCGCCCCGACCAGCCAAAGCTGCACACGGTTGTACGACCCGGAGAAGAGCCAGGCCCCGGTGGCCACGCGGATGCGGTAGCGGCCCATGGCGCCCCCCAGCAGCTTAGGCGAGGGGAGCCGGGTCCTGCGCTATTCCCGGGACCGCCCAGTGCTGCCGGCGCCTCGGGGCCAGTTCCAACCTTTAAAGGACGGGTCTACGGCCCCGCCCTCCTGGCAAGTTTTAGGCGCTCCCAAGTCCCCGCCCCAGACTAGCCCAAACCTGCGAGCAGAGCGGTAGAGCCGGCTGCGGGGACTGGCCGTGCCTCCTGGTTGGAGCGTAGCTGCAGGATGATAAAGAGGCCCGAGCCAGGGTGAGGCCAACGGGGTGGGTGCAGCGGGGCCTTCCTGGACCTCCCGGGAAGGTGGGATCGAGGTGGGCCTGAGCCCCCGGGTTGGAGCGAACATGGATGAAGACACTTCCCGAGGTCTCCAGGTCTTCTGGGGAGCTAGGAGGAAGTAGGGGATGAGTCCATCTTCCAAACGGAGAGGAAAGTCTCCGCTTTTCTGGGCTGGGACCCGGGGAAGGCAGTGGGCCGGCTTCTGGAAGGTCGGCCTGGGAGGCTGTGCTGGGGTCTGGGGATGTCCCGCAGCTAGACCCGGCGCGGCCCATGTGTCCTCCAGTACCTGAGCTCTACCGCCCTTGAACGCTGTGCTTCCATCAACGACCAGGGGTTCCACAGGCTACCTAGAACCTGGAAATGTAGCAGCTCAACACCTGCTTCTCACCCTGTTTCAAATATGTGGGCGCTGGGGTCCCAATGTACACCAAATATCATGGGCCAGACCTTTGAGCGAGGCCTGAGGCAGGGCAGTGAAAAACTCATTTTGTCCAACCTCCATAGCGGGTACAGACAATGTTAGGGACCCAGGAACACCAGTCGGGGTGTTACGGTGCGGGATGGAATTGCTTAGGGACCTGGCCTACATGGGCAATTCCCACGAACTTTGTCATTTCCAGGTGAGTGCAGCCCCTTCCGCTCCAGTAGGTTCCAGGTTAATTTTTTACCCCCAGGCTGTTTCCTGCTCCTTCATGGGTCTCAGGTCTCCTGGAAATCCAGGAACAGCAATGAGCCCACTGCTATTTAGGGCCTTTGTAAACACTGAAGGATGATTTGGAGCTCAGGCTTTCTCTCCCGTCCAGGAATCAGTGAGATGAAGCCTGCTGCACGGGTCCCTGTCTGGATCTTGATCCAAGTGGTTATATGCATTTAGCTCTCCGTGGATGTATCTGGTGGCCTGGGCTAGGCCAGTGTAAGGTAAATCTGCTTTCTTGAGCCAGTCCTCAAAAATGACTTGGTGGCCTAGTTGTTGGTAGAGGTAAGTGAGTAGCCCCGCCTTCCAGCCTCCAGATCAGACTCTATCTCAAAAAAAAAAAAAAAAAAAAAAAAAAAAAAAAGTCCCTTGCTGGATTCAATTCCCTTTCTTATCTTCTAGGTCCACTCTGGCCTACATCCTCTGTGCTCAGGACTACCGGTCAGCCATTTTCTGGTCCCCAGTTCTTCCAGTTTTCTGGGGTCACCCTATTCTGTAATATCCAAATAAAATGGCTCAAATTTCCATCCTGCCTAATAGTAGGATCTGGCCTTTCCACACACATTTTCATGGGTTACTTTTGCCTAGAAAAGAGTTTGTCTCATAGCTACTTCCAAAAGCACAGTTTCTCTGCTGTTTTGTGACTCCTTTTCTGCCCACTCTAGTGTACTCTATGGCCACGTGCAGAGAGAGGGAATGAATAATTGAAGAAACAGATTCAAGCTACTGTGCATGCTAAATGAGTGAATATGGCTAAACAGTGAGAACAGTGCTTGGCGCGTAGTCCCTCTATGTATTAGCTGCTATGGTTTTATTATTTAAAAGTGAATGTTAGCATTGCTCCTCTACCGTTCCTCTCCACATGCTATTTCTCCATGTCCCTCTCTAGGCCTAGCCTCTCACTAGAGCTCTTATCACTCTAGACCCTTCCCCCTCCTGCTTTTGTTTCCCTTTTAAGCACATGTGCTATGTTGGGAGAATATAATTAGAAGCAGAATTTTCTCCCAACCCAGAAAAAACCTCTCCACGAAAGTAGTGAAGAAAGAAAACAGTTTTATTATTGAGTAAGCATTAAACCAGAATGTGATGCACACCCCAGGCAGTTTGCTAAGAGACTGCAAAGACAGAAGGAAGTCTCACTTTTATCTAGCCAAGCAGATACAGCCCATTACATACGTGTTCTCAAGATAAACTATAAGTAATCCTTAGGAGGACTCGATAGCACCATTTGTCACATATAGTGCAGTCTAGAGGCACCTGGCAATTGTGATGACCTTCTATGTTAGCTAATTGGCTTAATCAGAAGAAAAACTTCTCTTTTTTTTTTTTGAGATAGAGTCTCGCTCTGTTGCCCAGGCTGGAGTGCAGTGGCGTGATCTCGGCTCACTGCAACCTCCACGTCCCAGGTTCAAGCGATTCTCTTGCCTCAGCTTCCTGAGTAGCTGGGATTACAGGTGTGCACCACCAAGCCTGGCTAGTTTTTGTATTTTTAGTAGAGATGAGGTTTTGCCATGTTGGCCAGGCTGGTCTTAAACTCCTGACCTCAGGTGATCCACCCAGTTCGGCTTCCCAAAGTGCTGGGATTACAGGCGTGAGCCACCATGCCCAGCCAGCTTTTCAGATTTTTATGACAGCAGATAGTTTTGCAGCTCAAGCAAAGTGTCTATCTAAGTTAGTCCTATCTTCCCACAGAAACTGGGAAATGAAGGCTCCATCTTTCTTGGTGTTTACATTTCAAGGAGATGGCTCCTGGGTCTTTGTGAAAGACATTCCTGGGTAGTAAAGCTGGCAAGAGGCTGTGTGGCTTCTAAAAATATTTATACACATTTTGAAGAGAGAGAAAATAACTTACAAGTTTTCTGGCTGGGTGCGGTGGCTCACGCCTGTAATCCCAGCACTTTGGGAGGCTGAGGTGGGTGGATCACCTGAGGTCAGGAGTTTGAGACCAGTCTGGCCAACATGGGGAAACCTCATCTCTACTAAAAATACAAAAAATTAGCCAGGCGTGTTGGAGGATGCCTGTAATCCCACCTACTCGGGAGGCTGAGGCAGGAGAATTGCTTGAACCCCGGAGGCAGAGGTTGCAGTGAGCCGAGATTGTGCCACTGTACTCCAGCCTGGGCAACAAGAGCGACACGTCGTCTCAAAAAAAAAAAAAGAATTTACAAGTTTTCTAAAGCAAATTTTCTAAGAAAAGAGAGGGTGGAGAAGTCTCTTCCCTTACTTTCAACAGGGAGAACAAAGCCTTTAATTTTTTTTTTTTTTTTTGAGATAGAGTCTTGCTCTGTTGTCCAGACTGGAGTGCAATGGCACTACCTTGGCTCACTGCAATCTCCACATCCCAGGTTCAAGCAATTCTCCTGTCTCAGTCTCCTGAGTAGCTGGGATTACAGGCACGCACCACCATGCCTGGCTAATTTTTGTATTTTTGGTAGAGATGGGGTTTTACCATGTTGGCTAGGCTGGTCTCGAACTCCTGACCTCAGGTGATTCCCGCCCCCCCTTGGCCTCCCAAAGTTCTGAGATTACAGGCGTGAGCCACCGCGCCTGGCCAGTGTTTTGTTATAGTAGCCCAAACTGACTAGGAGGCTTTTCTTTTTTCTTTTTTTTGAGACAGGGTCTTACTCCGTCACCCAGACTGGAGTGCAAAGGTGCCATCAGGCTCACTGCAGCCTTGATCTCCCAGGTTCAGGTGATTATACTGCCTCAGCCTCCCCAGTAGCTGGGATTACAGGCCCGTGCCAACATGCCCGACTAATTTTTGTATTTTTTGTAGAGATGGGGTTTTGCCATGTTGCCCAAGCTGGTCTCAAACTCTTGGGCTCAAGTGATCTGCCAGCCTTGGCCTCCCTCCCAAAGTGCTGGGATTACAGGGGTGAGCCACTGCACTTGGCCATTTTATTTTTAAATTTTGATTTGTCCCTAACAACTACCATTTTGTTCTTACGTATGCCACAGGAAGGATCAGGGGCTTGATTTTGTCAGCGCCCTTTGCAGTAGGAAAGGCCACGTGGGCACACATGTATGCCAAATGTAAATTTTCTTCTTTCAAACTCCCAATTCCCTGCTGTCTGTGCCAGTAGCCAACTCCCATATTCCCATTAAGTCTCTTTGCAGAACAATTTACCTTTTTTTTTTTTTTTTAAGACAGAATCGTGCTCTGTTGCCCAGGCTGGAGTGCAGTGGCACGATCTCGGCTCACTGCAATCTCTGCCTCCCAGGTTCAAGTGATTCTCCTGCCTCAGCCTCCTGAGTAGCTGGGATTACAGGCACCCACCACCATGCCCGGTGAATATTTATACTTTTAGTAGAGATGGGGTTTCATCCTGTTGGCCAGGCTGGTCTCGAACTCCTGACCTCAGGTGATCCGCCCTCCTTGGCCTCCCAAAGTGCTGGGATTACAGGCGTGAGCCACCGTGCCCGGCCCAGGCTCCACTTCTAATTCTAGTTCTCTTTCAATTTCTACCACATCTGCAGTTAGTTTCTCCAAGAAGTCTTGAACCCCTCATAGTCATCCATAAGGGTTGGAATCAACTTCTTCCAAATCCTGTTATGTTGATATTTTGGCTTCCTCCATTGAGTCATGAATTTTCTTGCTTCTTTTTCTTTTTTTTAAGACTGGATCTTGCTCTATTGCCCAGGCTGGAGTGCAGTGGCGTGATCTTGGCTCACTACAACCTCCACCTCCCGGGTTCAAGCGATTCTCCTGCCTCAGCCTCCCGAGTAGTTGAGATTACAGGTGCCCGCCACCACGCCTGGCTAATTTTTGTATTTTTAGTAGAGATGCTGTTTCAGGCCTGGTGCGGTGGCTCAAGCCTGTAATCCCAGCACTTTGGGAGGCTGAGGCGGGTGGATCACCTGAGGTCAGGAGTTCAAGACCAGCCAGGCCAACATGGCGAAACCTCGTCTCTACTAAAAAATACAAAAATTAGCTGGGCGTGGTGGCGGGCGCCTGTAATCCCAGCTACTTGGGAGGCTGAGGCAGGAGAATTGCTTTAACCCGGGAGGTGGAAGTTGCAGTGAGCCAAGATCACGCCACTGCACTCCAGCCTGGGCCACTCAGTGAGACTCCGTCTTGAGGGGGAAAAAAGAGACGGGGTTTCACCATGTTGGCCAGGCTGGTCTCGAACTTCCGACCTCAAGTGATCCGCCTGCCTCACCCTCCCAAAGTGCTAGGATTACAGGCATGAGCCACAGCGCCTGGCCTCAATCATGAATTTTCTTAATGGCATCTAAACGGTGACTCCTTTCTAGAAGGTTTTCAGTTCATTTTGCCCAGATCTATCTATGGCAGCTGTATAGCCTTATGAAATCTATTTGTTTCTTTGTTACTTTATTATTATTATTTTTTAAATTTTAGAGCCAATCTCTGTTGCCCAGGCTAGAGTACAGTGGTGTGATCATAGCTCAGTGCAACCCTGAGCTCCTGGGTTCGAGTGGGCCTCCTGGCTCAGCCTCCTGAGTAGCTAGGACTGCAGGTGCACACCACTGCATTGGCTAATTTTTAATTTTTTGGTAGAGAGATGAGGTTGCACTATGTTATTATGTTATTCAGCTTGTTTTGAATACCTGGGCTCAAGTGATCCTCCTGCCTTGACCTCCTAAAGCACTGGGATTACAGGAATGAGCCACCATGTCTGGGCCCTGTTTATTTTTATTTATTTTTTAGACAGAGTCTTGCTCTGTCGCTCAGGCTGGAGTGCAGTGGCGTGACCTCAGCTCACTGCAGCCTCCTCCTCCTGGGGTCAAGCGATTCTCCTGCTTCAGCCTCCCGAGTAGCTGGGATTACAGGTGCCTGCCACCACGCCCAGCTAATTTTTGTATTTTTAGTAGAGACGGGGTTTCACCATGATGGCCAGGCTGGTCTCAAACTCCTGACCTCAGGTGATACGCCCGCCTTGGCCCTGTTTTTTAAAATAATTACAGTGAAAGGTCAAAATTACTCCTGATCCGTGGGCTGCAGAATGAATGATGTGTTGCAGTCAAGAAAACAGCATTAATCTCCCTGTACATCTCCATCGGAGCTCTTGGGTGACCAGGTGCATTCTCAATGAGCAGTCATTTTTGAAAGGCATCTTTTTGTGAGCAGTAGGTATGAACAGTGGGTTTAAAATACTTAGTAAATCATGATGTAAGCAGATGTGTCATCCAGGCTTTGTTGTTCCATGTAAAGACATAGGCAGAGGAGATTTAGCCAAATTCTCAAGGGCCCTAGGCTTTTCAGAATGATAAATAGGCACTGGCTTCAGCTTAAAGTCACCAGCTGCATTAGCTTCTCATGAGAGTCACCTTGCCCTTTGAAGTTATTTTCATGTTGTTTTTGAGACAGAGTCTCCCTCTGTCACTCAGGCTGGAGTGCAGTGGCACGATCTTGGCTCACTGCAACCTCCGCCTCCCGGGTTCAAGCGATTCTCTTGCCTCAGCCTCCCAGGCAGCTGGGACTACAGGCATGTACCACCATGCCTAGCTAATTTTTTTATTTTTAGTAGAGATGGGGTTTCACCATGTTGGCCAGGCTGGTCTCGAACTCTTGACCTTGTGATCCACCCGTCTCGGCCTCCCAAAGTGCTGGGATTACAGGTGTGAGCCACCACATCCGGCCTCCCTTTGAAGTTTTGAAGGCAGGTATTGACTTCTCCTCTCTAGCTATGAAAGTCCTTAGATGGTATCTTCTTCCAATATATGACTTTAAACTACAACGAAAATCCGTTGTTTAGTGTTGCCACCTTCTTCAATGATCTTAGCTGGATCTTCTGGATAACTCGCTGCAGCTTCTCCATCAGCACTTGCTGCTTCACCTTGCCCTTTTATGTTATGGAGATGGCTGCTTTCCTTAAACCTCATAAGCCAGCTCTGCTAGCTTCCTGCAGCTTCCTTACCTCTCTCACCCTTAACAGATTTGAAGAAAGTTCGAGCCTTGTTCTGGATTAGGCTTGGTTTAAGGGAATGTTGTGGATGGTTTAATCTTCTATCCAGACCCCTAAAACTTTCTCCATATCAGTAATAAGGCTATCTGACTCCCTTTTTTTTTTTTTTTTAAAAAAAGATGGAGTCTTGCTCTGTCACCAGGCTGGAGTGCAGTGGTACCATCTCGGCTCTCTGCAATCTCCACCTGCTGGGTTCAAGTGATTCTCCTGCCTCAGCCTCCTGAGTAGCTGGGACTACAGGCGAGTGCCACCACGTCCGGCTAATTTTCATATTTTTAGTAGGTACCAGGTTTCACCATATTGGCCGGGATGGTCTCGATCTCTTGACCTCATGATCCACCCACCTCGGCCTCCCAAAGTGCTGGGATTACATGCATGAGCCTCTGTGCCTGGCCGGTGAAGGCTTTTGTGATGAGTTGAAACATGGTGGCAAAGGTCAAAGGGGAAATGAGCACCTGCAAAGACGAATCAAACCCAAGGGGCACCCTGGCTTTATAACAACACACTCTCATGGGAATGAATTCATTTCCCTGAGAATCCAGGCTCATGAGAGTGAGAACTCACTACTGTGAGAAGGGCACCAAGTCATTCATGAGGGATCCACCCCCATGACCCAAACACCTCTCACTAGGCCCCACCTCCCAACACTGCTACATTGGGGATTACATTTCCTTTTTTTTTGTTTTTGTTTTTGTTTTTGAGATAGGGTCTCACTCTGTTGCCCAGGCTGGAGTGCAGTGGTACAGTCTGAGGTCACTGCAGCCTCGACTTCTCCGGGCTCAAGTGATCCTCCCACCTCAGCCTCTCTAGTAGCTGAGACTACAGGTGTGTGCCACCATGCCTGGCTAATTTTTCTTTCTTTTTTTTTTTTTGTAGAGACAGAGTCTCACCATGTTGCCGAGGCTGGTCTCTAATGCCTTGACTCAAGCAACCTGCCCACCTCGGCCTCCCAAAGTGCTGGGATTACAGGCGTGAGCCACCGCTCCCAGTTGGGGATTAAATTTCAACATGACATTTGATGGGGACAAACAAAAAAAAAAACATGTCCAAACCATAGCAGTGACTATAGTTAATAATAATGTATTGTATACTGGAAATTTGCTGAAGTATTCTCAGCACAATGGAAAAAAGGTAACTGTGAGGTGATGAATATATTAATTAGCTTGATTGTGGCAATCATTTCAAAATGTAGACGTATAGTAAACATCACGTCATACACCTTAAAATAGCCAACTTTTATTTGTCAGTCATACCTCAGTAAAGTTGGGAAAAAGGCTTCGGCTGGTTATAAACAGTTCTGGTGAAACACATCATTCAGTTATTGCTGTGTCCTAGGCAAGGACTGCTAATGTGCTCTTACGAGGGAATGCTGGGTGAAAGAATATGTGTGTGTGTGGGCACACAGAGTGTGTTTGTGATATTACAGAGAATAGATTCAGTGGAGAGATGGAGGCAGAGTGCATTTTGGAGTGTAGCATGCCTTTTGAGAAATAGGGCTGTGAAGGGAACAGACAGAAGGTTAGAGCTGGAGATGGGTAGCCAGTAGAGCTAGTGAGAGGGACAGGTTAAGACACTGGAGGCCTTGGGTGTAAGTGATGAGGGGAAGACCCCCAGAGATGAGATAAAATCTGGAGAATGCGTGGAGGAACAGGCCTTACATCTGCATTTTCCCATCCAAGCGCTAACCAGGCCTGGGGCTGCTTAGCTTCTGAGATCCGATGAGATTGGATGTGTTCAGGGTGCTATGGCTGTAGACAGATCATGCATTCTCAGAGTGGGCAACCACATCTTAGATATTGCAATGATTCGTGGCCCTCGAAAGGGTCAGAGTACACAAACATATATTAAGGGGTTAAAATTTCACAAGGTAGCAGGAGCGGGAGCAATTAGGAAAAAATGTTTTAGGGCCAAGCGTGGTGGCTCACACCTGTAATTCCCAGCACTTTGGGAGGCTGAGGCGGGCAGATCACCTGAGGTCGGGAGTTCGAGACCAGCCTGGCCAACATGGAGAAACCCCGTCTCTACTGAAAATACAAAATTAGTCGGGTGTGGTGGTGCATGCCTGTAATCCCAGCTACTTGGGAGGCTGAGGCAGGAAAATCACTTGAATCCGGGAGGCGGAGGTTGCAGTGAGCTGAGATTGTGCCATTGCTTCCAGCCCAGGTAACAAGAGTGAAACTCTGTCTCAAAAAAAAAAAAAAAAAAAAAGTCATAAAGGCTCCATAAGGGGGCAATGATGGAAAACAGTAGAGGAACATGGCCTGAAGGAAGAGAAATTCTTCCTTCGTAATAGGAAACAAAGCAAAACAAATGGAATTGGCAGCAAATCAACTTGAAAATGACGTGTGGGGAAATACCCCATGAATTGCATTTTCTCTGTGAAGTGGTTGGCAAGGATCTGGCTTCTGAGGGTCAAGGGGGTTGTAGGGGCATTTCAGAGATAGAAGGAGAGTGGAGAAAGTTTGAATAGACTCTGAGGGCATAAGAGAGAGACCTGAATGAGGGGCTGGGATAGGAATGCTTGGCATGGAGACACTAGGTGAAAATTGTGATCATGAATTTACCTGTTTGTTCAAGGGTGTGATTTCTTTCTTTCTTTCTTCTTTTTCTTTTTTTTTGAGACAGAGTTTTGAGCCCAGGCTGGAGTGCAGTGGTGTGATCTCGGCTCACTGCAACCTCCAGCTCCCGGGTTCAATCGATTCTTCTGCCTCAGCCCCCCGAGTAGCTGGGGTTACAGGCATGCGCCACCAAGCTCGGCTAATTTTGTATTTTTAGTAGAGATGGGGTTTCCCCATGTTGGTCAGGCTGGTCTCAAACTCCCGACCTCAGGTGATCTGCCCGCCTCAGCCTCCCAAAGTACTGGGATTATAGGCATGAGCCACCGTGCCCGGTCGAGGGTGTGATTTCTCTGGTAGTACTCACTGCTCGATTGCTGACACTGGAAAAATAAAACACTGGACTCATCAGAACATCAAGGGGTGGAACAGGTACCCCGAGGCTTTGCCTGGCAGAGGCTGACAGGAGCCCCTTCCTTGTTCTTATCTCCCCAGACATCAGTGGTGGAGCAGGTATGAACACGAGTACCATTCTTATTTGTTATCAATTTGTATTTTAAGCAAACAAGATGTCAAAACAGCCCTCCTACACATACTGTGTGCTGAATGGCATCTCTGAACATCTTGCATTTCACTTATTCTGGAGCTGGCTCTACTCGTCATTTCTATTTTTTTTTTTTTTTGAGACAGGGTCTCACCGTGTCACCCAGGCTGGAGTGCAGTGGTGCGATCTTGGCTCACCACAACCTTCGCCTCCCAGGCTCAAGCAATTCTTCTGCCTCAGCCTCCTGAGTAGCTGGGATTACGGGCATGCACAACCATGCCCAGCTAATTTTTGTATTTTTAGTAGAGACGGGATTTCACCATGTTGGCCAGGCTGGTCTCGAACTCCTGACCTCAAATAATCCACCTGCCTCAGCCTCCCAAAGTGCTGGGATTACAGGCGTGAATCACCGCGCCCAGCCTCTAACATTTCCGTAAAGAGGTTGGGAGGCCCATCCTGGCACCCCCCTTCAAGCCCCCACTGCTAGACTATTCTTCAGGGACCCAACACCCAACCCTCGGACTCTCCTTTCAGGACCCAGCTGGAAGACCAGCCAGAGTATTTTGCATTTCTCATTCTATCTGGAAGAAGCTCAGCTAAAAGAACAGTTGAGGTGTAGGGTCCAACACCTCAACTGGGCATGGGGGGCAGCAAAACTTCACCCCTTCTCTGGGATCCCTGGCAACACCCCGTCACTATTCCATGCTCTGTTTATTTTTCTCTTTGCTCTAAGGTTTACCTTGTAATCCTCCATTGTTCAAATCGCTCTCACTGATTGATAGAGAATTTTCATGTCTTGCCTGCTGCTGATGGTGTCTTTGCTCCACCCTGAGCTGAACCCTATTTGGCAGCTATCATTAACACAGAGCTGCTCCATGTCACAGACTTTTCCTGAAGGTTTAGAAGGGCAGGGACCAGGGTGAAACCAGCGAGGCACTCTCCTTGAGTGCCACGTTTAAGGGGGCACCAAAAACTCAGTGCTCAAAATAAATAACAATTTAATGCAATATTTAAAACACCAAAATGAATGGAAGAAATCCATAATGAACAAACTATTAGAATTTTAAATAAGGACAGGATCAGCTGTAAAGCTTAATATTAGCCATCTATCTTCCTAACATTCTTTTCTTTTCTTTTCTGTTTTCTTTTCTTCTCAGAGATAGCATCTCGCCATGTTGCCCAGGCTGGCCTTGAAATCCTGGCCTCAAGCCATCTTCCTGCCTCAGCTTCCCAAGTAGCTGGGATCACAGGGGTGTGGCATCACACCTGGCTATATTCTTTTTTTTTTTTTTGAGACGGAGTCTCGCTCTGTCGCCCAGGCTGGAGTGCAGTGGCGCAATCTCGGCTCACTGCAAGCTCCGCCTCCCGGGTTCACGCCATTCTCCTGCCTCAGCCTCTCCGAGTAGCTGGGACTACAGGCGCCCGCCACCACGCCCGGCTAATTTTTTGTATTTTTAGTAGAGACGGGGTTTCACTGTGGTGTCGATCTCCTGACCTCGTGATCCGCCCGCCTCGGCCTCCCAAAGTGCTGGGATTACAAGCGTGAGCCACCGCGCCCGGCCACACCTGGCTATATTCTTAACATTACTTTGTAACCGTTCCAGCCCCCAGAAATTTCTCTCTGGCTGACTTGATCCACAGCGCCTCCATCGCCATCCCTGAGTGCCTTGTTGTGGAAAATCTTACTTTATCTTGGTTCTGTTTGGTATAGTCGGGGAAAGTCTGTATTTTTTTATTATGTGAAACAACGTATCTCTCATTGTTTCATCTCCTTTCCGAGTTCTGCTCTGCCAGCCCTCTTTCCAAAACCAAAATGGCTCTTCAAGGTATTTTGTAAATAATAATGGGCCATCTACTTCTTAACATAAATGAATGATTTTCCAAGGTCAAGTTCTCCGGTTTCACTGTCTTCTCCACCAGTGTCTGTAAACTGAAAAATGCAGATTAACTCTCTTAAGATTCATACATTGCCTTCCTACCCTCAAGAACAATTGGCTACAATCAGGGCTGTGTGTGTGTGCCTCTGTGTGTGTGAATGATTTTGATGGAAGCAAGAAAAGTAATGTGTTCAATTTAATCCCACAAAACCCTAAGTAGTAGATATTATTTATCTCTTTAACAAATGAAGGGATACACTTCATTTATTCCTTCTTTAGTTTCCTCATTAATAGCCTTGAAATCCTAGGCTCACCTGATCCTCCCACTTCAGCCTCCTGAGTTGCTGGCATTACAGGCTCTCACCACTATGCCAGGCTAATTATTTTTTTATTTTTATTTTTTGTAGAGGCAAAGTCACCCTATGTTGCTCAGGCTGGTCTTGAACTCCTGGCCTCAAGTGATCCTCCTACCTTGGCCTCCCACAGTGTTGGGATTATAGGTGTGAGCCGATGTGCCTGGGCATATATCTGTTTATTGTGCATTTAGCATACATACACATGCACGTGGCATCAGTCTTTGTTCCAGTCATTTTCTGAGAAGGAGTGTTTAAGAGGTACATTTTTTGACATCTTGCATGTTTGGAACTGTCTCTCTTCAACTTAAACTTCACTGGTAATTTGCCTAAGACTAGAATCCTGGATGGGAAATAAAGTTCCCTCAAAGCTTTGAAGGTATATTTGTTAGTGAAGGTATAGGCTAAGCTCTGTAACAAACCTCCCCCAAATACAGTGACTTAAACATCTGATTAATAGTTTCTATACTGGCCGGGCCTGGTGGCTCACACTTGTAATCCCAGCACTTTGGGAGGCCAAGGCAGGTGGATCACGAGGTCAGGAGTTCAAAATCAGCCTGGCCAAGATGGTGAAACCCTGTCTCTACTGAAAACTACAAAAATTAGCCAGGCGCGGTGGTAGGCCCCCGTAATCCCAGCTACTTGGGAGGCTGAGGCAGGAGAATCGCTTGAACTCAGGAGACGGAGGTTGCAGTGAGCTGAGATGGTGCCACTGCACTTCAGCCTGGGCGACAGAAGGAGACTTCATTAAAAACAACAACAACAAAAGAACTTCTTATATTGTCATCGTCTCTTCTAATCTCCACCTCTCTCTCTCTCTCTCTCTCTCCCTTTTTTAGCCACTTTCTTGGAGATTTCCACCTCTTCTATTGAATTAAAACTTTTTTTGCTATTGAACCTTTTCTGTCTTGTTCTTTGATTGTTGCTTTCAGAAAACATCCTGCTCTTGTTTCAAGGATGCTAATCTTCTCTAGTATTTCTGAACATAGTAAATATAGTTTAAAAAATCTGTTTCTTCATTATTCCTGTTTTTTCTGAGTCCCTCTTTTTAAATATCTGTTGATTCTTGACTTTTTTTTTTTTTTTTTTTTTTTTTTTTTTGAGACTGGCTCTGTTGCCAGGCTAGAGTGCAGGGGTGCAATCTCGGCTCACTGCAACCTCTGCACCCTGAGTTCAAGCAATTATCCTGCCTCAGCCTCCTGAGTAGCTGGGATTACAAGCGTGCGCCACCACGCCCAGCTAATTTTGTATTTTTAGTAGAGACGGGGTTTCACCATGTTGTCCAGGCTGGTCTCGAACTCCTGACCTCAAATGATCCACCCGCCTCGGACTCCCAAAGTGCTGAGATTACAGGCGTGAGCCACTGTGCCCGGCCCCTGATCCTTGACTTTATTTAAGAGCGAGGCACTAAAAAAGATAATCAGGACTGTTGGTGGGGTTTTTCAATGTAATGAGCAGAGATCTGGTCAGTTGGTAATTGATACAGTTCCTCCCACGGTCAGAATTTGTAGGTCTTTTCTACTGGGATGCTTGGTTTCTTCGGAGAGCAACCTTCTAACTTCCTGTTTGGGGTGTAGATGCCCAGCCATCAGCATTATTGGCAGTATTTGAAGAGGACTGGGGGAGTCACCATTCAGTGTGTTGCTTTTGTTACATTTTGTTTTGTTCCACAGGGCACATTTACCTGATGTCCCAAGTCCAGCGTCCCTCTGCCCTATCAGATGATAAACTTCTAGTCTTCTGCTGGAGAGGAGGGAGAATTGCCGGACTTAGTGGATGATAAAGGAATATGGGGGCCATTTGCTTTTTATATGGACTTTCTTTTGTTGGTTCGTTTGTTTTTTTGAGACGAAGTCTTGCTCTTGTCCCCCAGTCTGGAGTGCAATGGCGCGATCTCTGCTCACTGCAACCTCCGACTCCTGGGTTCAAGCAATTCTCCTGCCTCCGCCTCCCAGGTAGCTGGGATTACAGGTGCGTACCACCACACCCACCTAATTTTTTGTATTTTAAGTAGAGATGGGTTTTCACCATGTTGGCCAGGCTGGTCTCAAACTCCTGACCTCAGGCGATCCACCGGCCTCGGCCTCCCAAAGTGCTGGGATTACAAGTGTGAGCCACGGCGCCTGGCCTTTATATAGACTTTCAATCCATTCTACTGTGTTCAGCCTCATGTGTACCCCTACCTTCAGGAGTTATTGGTACAGTAGCCCCCCTTATCTAGTGGGGAGACCTTCCAACTTCCAAGATCCCCAGTGGATGCCTGAAGCCGTAGACATACCAAACCTATAGATACAGTCAGCCCTCCTTATCCATGGGGGCAGAACCCATAGATTCACCCCACTGTGTATCAAAAATATTAGAAAAAATTTGCATCTGCACTGACCACAATTCAAAATTTTTGAATTTTTCCTCTCATTATTTCCCAAACAACGTAGTATTACAACTATTTATATAGCATTTACATTCTATTAGGTATTATAAGTAATCTAGAGATGGTTTAAAGTGTATGGGATGATGTGTATAAGTTAAATGCAAATACTGCACCATTTTATACAGCATTTGAGGATTGAGCATCTGAGGATTTTGGTATAAGAGGGGGGACTTGTCTTAGACTATGGGAGGTCCTGAAACAGTCTCCCCATGGATACTGAGGGATACTGTACTATGTTTTTTCCTATACCGTACATACATCTCTATGATAAGGTTTAACATATCAGTTAGGCCTAGTAAGAGATTAAGAACATTAGGAATAGGCCGGGCGCGGTGGCTCACGCTTGTAATCCCTGCACTTTGGGAGGCCGAGGCGGGCGGATCACGAGGTCAGGAGATCGAGACCACAGTGAAACCCCATCTCTACTGAAAATACAAAAAAATTAGCCGGGCATGGTGGCGGGCGCCTGTAGTCCCAGCTACTCGGAGAGGCTGAGGCAGGAGAATGGCGTGAACCCGGGAGGCGGAGCTTGCAGTGAGCCGAGATTGCGCCACTGCACTCCAGCCTGGGTGACAGAGCGAGACTCCGTCTCAAAAAAAAAAAAAAAAAAAAAAAGAACATTAGGAATAAACAAATATAAGTGCAAATTAAAAATAAAGAAAAAACTGTAAAAAAATTAGCTGGGCTTGGTGGTGGGCGCCTGTAATCCCAGCTACCTGGGAGGCTGAGGCTGGAGAACCGCTTGAACCCGGGAGGTGGAGGTTGCAGTGAGCTGAGATCATGCCATGGCACTCCAGCCTGGGTGACAGACTCCATCTCAAAAAAAAAAAAAAAAAAGAAGAAAACTGTGAAAAAAGAGAGGAACAACAATAACTAATATAAAATAGAACAATTATAACAGTCTACTATAATACAAGTTAGGTGAATGTGGCCTTTCTCAAAATATCGGATTGTGCTGTGCTCCCCTATTTTTGGGCTGTGCCTGACTGCAGGAAACAGAAACCAGAGGAAGCAAAACCACAGATGAGGAGGAACGACTGTACTCCCCTTCCTGACTCTTTCTAAGGGTTTGTGCTTGTTGCTTCTCCTACATAATGCAAGCATTTGACTTTTAACTTTCCCTGGTCTGCTGAATTGATTACCCCTTGTTTATCTGCTCTCAGCTTCCAAAACATAGATGCCATTTCTTTCTTTTTTTTTTTTTTTCTTGAGATGGAGTTTCGCTCTTTTTGCCCAGGCCGGAGTGCAGTGGTGTGATCTCGGCTCACCGCAACCTCCGCCTCCTGGGTTCAAGCCATTCTCCTGCCTCAGCCTCCTGAGTAGGTGGGATTACAGGCATGCACCACCACACCTGGCTAATTTTGTATTTTCAGTAGAGACAGGGTTTCTGCATGTTGGTCAGGCTGGTCTCGAACTCCTGAGCTCAGGTGATCCGCCCGCCTCGGCCTCCCAAAGTGCTGAGATTACAGGCGTGAGCCACTGCACCCAGCCAGACGCCATTTCTCATATACTCGTGTATCTTTGCAATTCTCTGTATTGGCAGGCTTATGCCTTCCTTTTTAACCCATCAACTGGCATTTTAGTGGGGAGGGAGGAGAGTGAAGAAGGGAGCATTTGTTCAGTCCTTCATGATTAACTGCAAAACATTATTTCTTTAAATAGCGCCTTCCCTCCATTTTTCTAGTCCCTCCTTTTTGAACTGTTAGAAGGTGATTAGAACTCCCGGACCTGTTCTCCGTGTTTTTCAATGTTTCTTCCTCACATTACAAAGCCTTATTTCTATGTGGTGCACTTTGAGAGAACTCCTTAGCTGAGTCCTCCAATTCACAAGTTGGCTCTTCAGCTCTGTCCATCCTGCCATTGACTTTTAATTTCAACAGTTACCATTTTTTACTTTGAAGATCACTAATTGCTTCATTTAGTAACTTCCAGTTCTTGTTTCATGATTGTACTACCCACACTTACCTCTTGGAAGATATTTATTATACTTATTTTTAAAGTCATATCCTGATACCTTATTAATTTTATTGGGTGTTGTAAGTTCCTCCAATTTTTTGACTTTGTTTTTCTCATATGGTGTTAGGAACTTCTCAACTGTTTGGGGAGTCTTTTTTGGGGCACAGCTGTTTACAGTTGATGTTATTTACTAGACTGCTGTCTTGGCTTTCACAGCTCCGTTGGGGAGAGGGTGCTGCCACTGCTGTCAGGGTTGCACCTTGTATTTATTTTCTTTTATAAAAAAATTAAATCATTTGAGTTCTGGGGTACATGTGCAGGATGTGCAGGTTTGTTACATGGGTAAATGTGTGCCACGTCAGAATGGTGATTATTTAAAAGTTAAGAACAAATGCTGGTGAGGTTGCGGAGAAATAGGAATGCTTTTACACTGGTGGTGGGAATGTGAATTAGTTAAACCATTGTGGAAGACAGTGTGGTGATTCCTCAAAGGTTTAGAACCAGAAATACCATGTGACTCACCAATCCCGTTACTGAGTATATTCCCAAAGGAATATAAATCATTCTGCTATAAAGATACATACACACATATGTTCATTGCAGCACTGTTCACATTTGCAAAGACATGGATCAACCCAAATGCCCATCAATGATAGACTGCATAAAGAAAATGTGGTATATACACCATGGAATACTATGCAGCCATAAAAAGGAACAAGATCATGTCCTTTGCAGGGACACAGATGAAGCTGGAAACCATTATCCTCAGCAAACTAACTCAGGAAGAGAAAACCAAACATCGCATGTTGTCACTTGTAAGTGGGAGCTCAACAATGAGAACACGTGGACACAGGGACGGGAACAACACACACTGGGAGTCAGGAGAGGGCGGAGGCTGGGGGAAGAGCATTAGGAAAAAGAGCAAATGCATTGCTGGGCATAATACCTAGGCAATGGGTTGATAGGTATTTATTTTCTTTCTTTCTTTTTTTTTTTTTTGAGACGGAGTCTTGCTCTGTCGCCCAGGCTGGAGTGCAGTGACGCCATCTCAGCTCACTACAAGTTCCGCCTCCTAGGTTCACGCCATTCTCCTGCCTCAGCCTCCCGAGTAGCTGGGACTACAGGCGCCTGCCACCATGCCTGGCTAATTTTTTGTATTTTTTAGTAGAGATGGGGTTTCACCGTGTTAGCCAGGATGGTCTCTATCTCTTGACCTCGTGATCCGCCCTCCTTGGCCCCACAAAGTACTGGGATTACAGGCGTGAGCCACCGCGCCCGGCCGATAGATACTTATTTTCACTGCAAGTTGGGAGTAGGTGGGTTGGGCTGCTCGTGAGGTGTACGGGAGGCGTGTGTGCTGGGTGTGAGGGCTCCATACTCCCTGTGGAGTGCTTCCTGTGGTTACCACACCTCAGGGCATGCTCTGGCTTCCTCCTGAGGGAGAAGTCTTCTATGTATTCCTGCAGGTACTGTAGGCTACAGTTCCCTCTTTCCATCTAATCTAGTATTGATGAAGGGCAGGATCTTGGCTTTGCTCAGGAAAGAATTCAAGAGCAAGCCAGTGCTGGAAGAAAGCAGCTTTACTGAGGAGGCAGCTGTGTCACAGCTCTGTGACTGCTTCCGGGGAGCAGGGCTACACCGGAGGCAGTCCGAGAGGACAGTGCAGGGTGGTGTGCAGTCATATTTATGCCTACTTTTAGTGACTTGCTAATTAAGGGGGAGGTTACTCAGGAATAGCTAGGAAATGGGCAGTAACTTCGGGTGTTGCTGTGGCAATGGTACATTGTCATGGTGCTTATAGGAGTGTCTTATGGTGATGGGCAGTGAGAGGTTCTTTCAGTGCCTCTTCTGGTTTCGATCAGTTTTGTTTTTTCTTTTTTTTTTTTGAGATGGAGTCTGGCTCTGTCGCTCAGACTGGAGTGCAGTGGCGCGATCTTGGCTCACTGCAACCTCTGCTTCTTGGATTCAAGCGATTCTCCTCCCTCAGCCTCCTGAGTAGCCGGGATTACAGGCGTGCACCACCATGCCTGGCTCATTTTTGTATTTTTAGTAGAGATAGGGTTTCACCATATTGGCCAGGCTGGTCTCGAACTCCTGACCTCAGGTGATCTGCCCGCCTTGGCCTCCCAAAGTGCTGGGATTACAGGCGTGAGTCAGCACACCCGGACTTCAGTCAGTTTCCAATCTGGTCTGGAGACAAGTCCCACCTGCCTCCTACCTCAGTATGATTTCTGTCTTTTAGCATGTTCTCTCTCCCCAGTCCAGCAAGCATTTCTGGTTTTTGAACGTAATTATTAATTTATTTATAATATGCTTCTATTATTTCTGTGGTTTTTGGTGTAGAAGGGTAGACTGCAGTATCTATTAGTTCATCATCTTATAACCAGTATTGGATATTTTGTTCTTCTTCTCCTTTTTTTATTTTGAGACAGGGTCTCACTCTGTCACCTAGGCTGGAGTGTGGTGATGTGATCATAGCTCATTGCAGCCTCAATCTCCTGGCCCCAAGTGATCTTCCTGGCTTAGCCTCCCAAGTAGCTGAAACCATAGGCAGGCGTCACCACACTCAGCTAATTTTCTTATTTTTGTAGAGACAGGGTCAACCTATGTTACCCAGGCTGGTCTCCAACTCCTGGACTCAAGGAATCCTTCCGCCTCAGCCTCCCAAAGTGCTGGGATTACAGGCATGAGCCACCGCACCTGGCCAGATGTTTTATTTTATATCAAATCCCCTTGTGTTGGTGACGGAAAAGATTTATTTTAAAACAGTTCTGTCATTCTCAAATTATGAATCAAAGAAGCAAAAAGTAGTTTAACTCATATATCCTGCTTCACCGGTTTGTTACAGAATTAGGTTGCACTCCTTTTAATATTTAAATGATTCTGTGTCTCCACCCTGACTACTAGGATATGTTCTTTTCCCTTCTCCAGGATCCTTCTTCTGTGATGTTCGCTAACAGTTCTACGGTACTTACTATGGGCCAGACATTTTTCTAAGTGCTTTTTACATATAATAACTCATAACGACTCCAGACTCCTTAGAGAGGCTTGTTAAGTTTTATGGGTTAGCACTTCTTGTTATCTTTGGAAGAACAAAGCCTGAAAACCTGCTCAGTCAGCCAGAGAGTCCTGTTCTCTTTGGCTGTTGTTGCTTTTACTCACATACGATATTTCTGGTGAATCTCAGGGTGTCCTGCTCTTTTTCTGCTAGTCTACTGCTAGGAGAGCAGGTCCCCATTGAACACTGGTCCATGAGAGTATCACATCTTCTTGGACAGTGATTGGTTCAAAGATGGACATATGGTCCAAGATGGGCTAATCAGAGCTAACGAGGCTTTTTCTGGGGCTTTGATGGAAATAGAATGAAATCTTTGTGTTTCCATGTTGGCTGCCAAGCTGGTAGACTATGGGCCTGTTGACTCCAGTGACCCTCTTGGAGAAAGCCTATCAGAGAATAAAGCCAACAGACAGGAAAGCAAATTGAGGTCACAGAGAGGGAGCAAGAGAGTGAGCCTTCGTCCTGATGATATTCTTTGAACCCCTTGATCCAGCTATGCCTGAGGTCAGACTAACCCTGACCTTTTATGTTATAGGAACCAATAAATTCCTTTTATTTTTATCGTTTCTTTTCTATTTCTCTCCGACTTAGGTGAGACAAGAATGCCTATTTTATTTTGTTTTTGTATTTTTTATTTTTCTGAGACGGAGTTTCACTCTTCTTGCCCAGGCTGGAGTGCAATGGCGCAATCTCGGCTCACTGCAACCTCCACCTCCTGGGTTCAGGTGATTCCCCTGCCTCAGCCTCCTGAGTAGCTGGGATTATAGGCATGTGCCACCATGCCCGGCTAATTTTGTATTTTTAGTAGAGACAGGGTTTCGCCATGTTGGCCAGGTTGGTCTCAAACACCTGACCTCAGGTGATCTGCCCACCTTGGCCTCCCAGACTGCTGGGATTACAGGTGTGAGCCACTGCGCTGGCCTAAAAATGCCTATTTTAAAAAGCCACTTTGAATTCACTTTCTGTTACATGTAGACAAAAGAGTCCTGAGTAATGCCAGAGGTGAAGCAGAGGTACGGTCTCTAGGCTGGAGCACCTGGGCAACTGTAGACTGGGGCTAAAAAACTAGTGACTTCAAACAATGTATCAGCCTGTGAGTGGCATTCTTCCTGGCAGTCCAGGATTTGTGCAAGTGAGTTTGCATGTGGAGTGAATTTCTTGGTATCCTCATACCTGTGTCCTTTTTTTTTTTTTTTTTTTTTTTTTGAGACAGAGTTATGCTCTTGTTGCCCAGGCTAGAGTGCAATGATGAGATCTCAGCTCACTGCAACCTCCACCTCCCAGGTTCAAGTGATTCTCCTGCCTCAGCCTCCCGAGTAGCTGGGATTACAGGCATGCACCACCATGCCTGGCTAAATTCTTTTTGTATTTTTAGTAGAGATGGGGTTTCTCCATGTTGGTCAGGCTGGTTTGAACTCCTGACCTCAGGTGATCCGCCCGCCTCACCCTCCCAAAGTGCCGGGATTACAGGCGTGAGCCACCACACCCAGCCACCTGGGTCCTTTTAGTGGAGATATTTTCTTGAAATTGCTGGGACCTTCACCCCTCAGGGGTGGGAAGTTGGCTTCTCCTAGGTTTTTTTTCATATTTTTATGGGTGAGTCAGCCAGGATAAAGGTCACTGCATTTAGGTATGAGAAGACTGCCTAGTGACTGGACTTATAGTTTCACGTTGACTCACTATTTAATATTTCTTTTAAAATTCTTCATGTAGTTGGAAGTAGTCATCCCCTTTTGTTTTCTGGAGAATTTATTATTATTATTATTTTATTATTATTATCTTGGTTCCTGCCCATTAAACTTAGGAGGGATAGAAGACAGTTGTGTTAGCATTAGTCTGCTTTGTGTTGCTATTAGGGAATACCTGAGGCTGGGTAATTTATAAACAAAAGAGGTTTATTTGGCTCACAGTTCTGCAGACTGTATGAGAAGCATAGTGCCAGCTTCTGCTTTTGGTGAGGGCTTCAGGAAGCTTCCAATCGTGTTGGAAGGCAAAGGGAGAGCAGGCATGTCATATGGCAAGAGAGCAAGCAAGAGAGAGTGAGTGAGAAGGTATCACATGCTTCGAAACAACCAGATCTTGTATGAACTCATTACCACCCATTACTTCAAGGATGGCACCAAGCCATTCACTAGGGATCTATGCCTATGACCCAAACACCTCCCACTAGGCCCACCTCCAACACCGGGGGTCACATTTCAACATGAGATTTGGAGGGGCCGGATATTCAAGTCATATCAACAGTTCTGTCCACCAGCACCTAGAGGAGGTCCTTTAAAGTCAGCCACCTTGATTTGGCATCTCCTATTCAACTTGTGTTTTTACAGAGATAATCTTCCAAATTTCTCTATCATTCTGTAGAGATCACCTTACTGCTGGCCAGCTAGTTTGTGTTAATGTTTTTTTTTTTTTTTTTGAAATGGAGTCTTGCTCTGTCGCTCAGGCTGGAGTACAATGGCGTGATCTCGGCTCACTGCAACCTCCGCTTTCCAGGTTCAAGTGATTCTCCTGCCTCAGCCTCCTGAGTAGCTGGGATTACAGGCGCCCACCACCATGGCTGACTAATTTTTGTATTTTTAGTAGAGACAGGGTTTCACTTTGTTGGCCAGGCTGGCCTCAAACTCCTGACCTCAGGTGATCCACCCACCTTGGCCTCCCAAAGTGCTGGGATTATAGGTGTGAGCCACCACGCTTGGCTCTAGTGTGTGTTAATTTCATAGTAATAGTTATTATCTTTTCAGTGGTTTCTGGTATCTGGAGGTGTTTTGCAAGCGGCAGCAATACTTTTTTTGGGAGTGTGTCTTGGGTGGGGTTTTTAAAGTCTCCCTTTCATAAATCTACTTTACAGCATTAATCTGTGAGGACTTGCAGTCTCCACCTAACCTCAAAAAGTAACATGTAAAATTGGTGACATCAAGATTCCACTGATGTGTGATTCAGAAATGTCACACCACCCGCTCATGCCACGGTGTTACCAACATTAAAAAATATTCCGTGATTTATTTTATAAAACAATAGCTTTAAAAAATAAACTTTAAATTTTAGAATGGTTTTAGATTTAGATTTACAGGAAAATTGCAAAGCTAGTAGAGAGAACTTATCACCAATGTTTTGAAATTTGTTTGAGAATTTTTAGGTTTGGGGTTCTCTTTGGGGTTATTTGTGGTGACCCTGTAATCTTGTATAATGGCTAAGTAAAATATTTCAAGTAGTAGCTGGATCTCAGTCTCCTGTAATCTAGTAGAGTATATCAAGAAACTCCTCTATTGAAGCAGCATTTCCCTCTCATTATATCTCTACAACTGTGGTTGCTTTCTGGTTTATGGTGGGATACACTTCTGCACAGCCAGTGAAGTGATTGATCAGTGAAAATAGGCCTTTAAGCTTCCTCCTGTCAGATTTTGAGGATAATATGAGGATGCACAATATATGACTTTGTTTTATACAAAGTATCAATGTTATAAGGCTTTTGCGTATGTGTAGGACATGTCTTACAACTGGACTGGACTTTCTCAATCATCTTAAACCCAAATGGCCAAATATGCCATATTTTGTAACAAAAAATATACAGTTAAATATTTTACTGCATCTTAAATTATTTTATTCTTTTTTTCATAAAATGATATAGTTTGATTATCTTTCTAATGTTTTGTGAAGGGATTTTAAATCAAGTGTATTTGAGGTATAGCTCATGTACAATACAATGTATTCATTTCAAATGTACATTTCCAAGTTTCAGCAAATGTACACACCTGTGTATCCATGACTAGGGAACATTTTCATTACCTTAAATGTTCTTTTGTGCTCGTACCAGTCAGTCTCCCTGGCCCCAGGAAACAGCTGGTCTGCTTTCTGTCACTACAGATTTGTCTTTTCCAAAGTTGTATATAAATAGAATTATATGTAATATACTCTTCTGTATCTGGCTTTATCCACTCAGCATCATGTCTTTGTAATTTATTCACTTTATTGTGGCTATCAGTAATTCATTACCTAAAAAAAATTCTCGACTGGGCATGGTGGCTCACGCCTGTAATCCCAGCACTTTGGGAGGCCAAGGCGGGTGGATCACACTGTCAGAAGTTGGACACCAGCCTGACCAACATGGTGAAACCCCGTCTCTACTAAAAATACAAAAATTAGCTGGGCATGGTGGTGCACACCTGTAATCCCAGCTACTCAGGAAGCTGAGGCAGGAGAATCACTTGAACCTGGGAGGCAGAGGTTGCAGTGAGCCGAGATTGCGCCACTGCATTCCAGCCTGGGTGACAGACTGAGACTCTGTCTCAAAAAAAAAAAAAAAACAAAACTTAACAAACCACATGGCAAAGCAATACTTTAATAGATATAAATAAAGACTATTGTAATAGGAAATTATAATCTGAAAATTGCAAATATAGATATTTGCATATACACATACTATACTTTGATCTTAAATCACATGGACAAACTCTAGCTTCAAAATCTTTCTAAAATTAATCATATACAAAATATCTCATTTCTGAGGGGCGTATGTAGCTCATTCATTTTTAAAACCTTTTTTATTTTGAAATCATTCTAGATTCACAGGAAATTGCAAAGATAGGACTAAGAGGTCCCATGTACATCTTTTGTCGTTTTTTTGTAGAGATGGGGTCCCACTATGTTGCCCAGGCTGGTTTTGAACTCCTGGCCTCAAGTGATCCTCCTGCCTTAGCCTCCTCAGTAACCGAGATTACAGAAGTGAGCCACTGTGCCTGGCCAGTTTTTAACAAAAATAGTTTAAAAAGAAAAAAATTACCAAGAAGATCAAAACCACACAATTATATGCAAATTAAACAACTTGCTCCTGAATGTCTTTTAGGCACACAACAAAATTAAGGCAGAAATCAAAAAATTGTTTGGAATTAATGAAAGCAGAGACACAACATGCCAAAATCTCTGGGATACAGCAAAAGCAGTATTAAGGTCGGGTGCAGTGGCTCATGCCTGTAATCCTAGCACTTTGGGAGGCCAAGGTGGGTGGATCCTTTGAGGTCCAGAGTTCGAGACCAGCTTGGCCAACATGGTGAGATCCTGTCTCTACTAAAAATACAAAAATTAGCCAGGCGTGGTGGTGTGCATCTGTAATTCCAGGTACCTGGGAGACTGAGGTAGGAGAATTGCTTGAACCTGGGAGACAGAGGTTGCAGTGAGCTGAGGTCATGCCACTGCACTCCAGCCTGGGTGGCAGAGTGAAATTCCGTCTCAGAAGAAAGAAAGGAAAAGAAAGAAAGGAAGGAAGGAAGGAAGAAGGAAGGAAGAAAAGAAAGAAGGAAGGAAGGAAGGAGAGAGAGAGAGAAAGAGAGAAAGAAAGAAAGGAAGAAAGGAAGAAAGAACCAAAGCAGTGTTAAGAGGAAAGTTTATAGCACTAAACACATCAAGAAGTTAGGAAGATCTCAAACAAACAATCTATCATTATACCTAAAGGAACTAGAAAAACAAGAAAAAACTAACGCCAAAGCTAGCAGAAGGAAAGAAATAACCAAAATCAGAGCAGAACTGAATGAAATAGAAAAGCATAAAATCCATACAAAAGATCAATGAAACCAAAAGTTGGTTCTTTGAAAGGATAAACAAGATTAATAAACTGCTAGCTAGATTAACAAAGAAAAAGAAAGAGAGAAGATTCAGATAAGCACAATCAGAAATTACAAAGATGACATTACAGCTGACCCCACAGAAATACAAAAGACCTCCAGAGACTATTATGAACACCTCTGTGCACACAAACTAGAACATCTAGAAGAAATGGATAAATTCTTGGAAATACACAACCTTCCGAGATCAAACCAGGAAGAAATTAAAACCCTGAACAGACCAATAATGAGTTCTGAAATGGAATCAGTAATAAAAAAAAACCTACCAACCAAAAAACCCACCAACCAAAAAACCCCCAGACCATATGGATTCACAGCCAAATTCTATCAGGTGTACAAAGAAGAGCTGTTACCAATTCTACTGAAAATATTCCCCAAAATCACGGAGAAGGGACTCCTCTCTAACTTATTCTACAAAGCCAGCATCATCGTGATCCCAAAATCTGGCAGAGACACAATGAAAAAAGAAAACTTTAGGTCAATATTCCTGATGAGCACAGATACAAAAATCCTCAACAAAATACCAGCAAACGGAATCTAACAGCACATCAAAAGGTTAATTCACTATGATCAGGTAGGCCTTATTCCTGGGATGCAAGGTTGGTTCAATATGCACAAATCAATAAATGTGATTCACCACATAGACAAAATTAAAAACAAAACTCATATGGTCATCTCAATAGATGCAGAAAAAGTTTTCGATAAAATCTAACATTCCTTCCTGATAAAAACCCTCAGCAAACTAGGCATTGAAGGAATATACCTCAAAATAATACGAGCCATTGATGACAAACCCACAGCCGACATCATACTGAATGGGCAAAAGCTGGAAGAAATTTCTCTTGAGAATTGGAGCAAGGCAAGGATGCCCACTCTCACAACTCCTATTCAACATAATGTATTAGAAGTCCTGGCCACAGCAGTCAGGCAAGAGAAAGAAATAAAAGGCATCCAAATAGGAAAAGAAGAAGTTAGACTATGTCTCTTCACTGACAATATGATTTTATACTTAGAAAGCCCTAAAGAATCTGCCAAAAGCCTGCTAGATCTGATAAATGATTTTAGCAAGGTCTCAGGATACAAAATCAGTGTACAAAAGTCAGTTGCATTTCCATACACCAATAACATCTGGAATCTAGATTGAAAGTCAAGTCAAGAGCACAATCCGTGTCTAATAGCCACAAAGAAAATGAAATACATAGAAATACAGCTAACCAAGAAAGTGAAAGATCTCTATAAGGAGAGCTACAAAATACTCCTGAAATAAATTATAGATGACACAAATAAATGGAAAAACATGCTCATGGTTTGGAAGAATCATTATCATTAAGATGGCTATACTGCCCAAAGCAATTTACAGATTCAGTGCTATTCCTTCCTATCAAACTACCAATGTCATTCTTCACGGAATTAGAAAAAAAATTTCTAAAATTCGTATGGAACAACAACAACAAAGCCCAAATAGCCAAAGCAATCCTAAGCAAAAAGAACAAAGCCAGAGGCATCACACCAGCTTATTTCAAACTATACTATAAGACTACAGTAACCAAAGCAACATGATAGTGGTTAGTGGTACAAAAACAGAGACATAGACCAGTGGAACAGAATAGAGAACTCAGAAATAAGGCTGCACATACAACTGTCTGATCTTCGACACAGCCAACAAAACAAACAATGGGAAGAGGACTTCCCATTCAATAAATGGTGCTGGGATAACTGGCTATCCATATGCAGAAGATTGAAACTGGACTTCTACCTATCACCATAAATAAAAATTAACTCAAGACGGATTAAAGACTTAAATGTGAGACCTTAAACTATAAAAACCCTAGAAGAAAATGAAATAATCTTCTCGACATTGGCCTTGGCAAATAATTTATGGCTACTTCCTCAAAAATAATTGCAAGAAAAATAAAAACTGACAAGTGGGACCTGATTAAAAAGCTTTTGCATAGCAAGAGAAACCATCAACAGAGTAAACAGAAAATCTACAGAATGGGAGAAAATATTTGCAAACTATGCATCCAAAAAAGGCCTAATATCCAGAATTTATAAGGAACTTAAACCAACAAGCAAAAACCAAATAACCCCATTAAAAAGCGGACAAAGGTTATGAACAGACATTTCTCAAAAGACAATATAAAAGCAGCCAACAAACATATGAAAAAAATGCTCATAATCACTAATCGTTAGGGAAATGCAAATCAAAACCGCAATGAGATACCGTCTCACACCAGTCAGAATGGGCTTTGTTAAAAAGCAAAAGAAATAACAGATGTTGGTGGGGCTGCAGTGAAAAAGGAATGCTCGTACACTGTTGGTGGGAATGTAAATCAGTTCAGGCCCTGTGGAGAGCAGTTTGGAGATTTCTCAAAAAACGATGAGTTAAGCAACCATTTCACCCAGCCACTCTATTACTGGTTATATACTCAAAGGACAATAAATCATTCCAGCAATAAAACATGCATCCATACATTCATTGCAGCACCATTCACAATAGCAAAGACGTGGAATCAACCCAGGTACCCATCAACGGTGGACTGGATAAGGAAAACATGGTACATCTATACCATGGAATACTATGCAGCCATCAAAAGAACAAAATCATGTCCTTTGCAGCAACATGGATACAGGTGGAGCATTATCCAAAGCAAACTCATGCATAAACAGAAAGCCAAATACTACATGTTCGCACAAGTGGGAGCTAAACATTGGGTGCACATGGACATAAAACCAGGAACAATAGACACTGGGGAATACAAGAGTGGGCAGGGAGGGCACGGGGCAGGGGTTGAAAAACTACCTATTTGGTACTATGCTACGGGTTCAATTATACTCCAAACCTCAGCATCATATAGTCTACCTTTGTAAGAAACCTGCATATGTAGGCTGGGTGCGGTGGCTCATGCCTGTAATCCCAACACTTTCAGAGGCCAAGGCAGGTGGATTACCTGAGGTCACTAGTTCGAGACTAGCCTGGCCAACATGGTGAAACCCCATCTCTACTAAAAATACAAAAATTAGCCGGGCATGGTGACAGGCACCTGTAATCTCAGGTACTCGGGAGGCTGAGGCAGCAGAATTGATTGAACCCCGGAGGCGGAGGTTGCATTGAGCTGAGGCTGAGAACGGGCAACTGCACTCCAGCCTGGTGACAGAGCCAGACTCTGTCTCAAAAAAAAAAAAAAAAAAGCACTTTGGGAGGCCGAGGCGGGTGGATCATGAGGTCAGGAGATCGAGACCATCCTGGCTAACACGATGAAACCCCGTCTCTACTAAAAATACAAAAAAAAAAAGTAGCCGGGCGTGTTGGCGGGCGCCTGTAGTCCCAGCTACTCGGGAGGCTGGAGTGCAGTGGTGCGATCTCAGCTCACTGCAAGCTCCGCCTCCCGGGTTCACACCATTCTCCTG
>NW_026652294.1:37918970-37975329 GCF_009828535.3 Hylobates moloch | reverse complement strand
TTTTTTTTTTGAGACAGAGTCTCACTCTGTCACCCAGGCTGGAGGGCAGTGGCGCCATCTCGACTTACTGCAATCTCCACCTCCCGGGTTCAAGTGATTCTCCTGCCTCAGCCTCTGAGTAGCTGGGATTACAGGTGCGCACCACCACGCCCAGCTAAATTTTGTATTTTTAGTAGAGACGGGGTTTCAGCATGTTGGTCAGGCTGGTCTCCAACTCCTGACCTCGTGATCTGCCCGCCCCGGGCTCCCAAAGTGCTGGGATTACGGTGTGAGCCACCGTGCCTGGCCGAAAGAAGTTTTTAAAGATAAATTTAGTGTAGGGGAGATGTACAATGTTTATAAAGTCTACAGGAGTGTCCAGCAATGCCCTAGGTCTTCACGTTCCCTCACCACTCACTCACTGACCCACCTGCAGCAACTTCCAGTTCTGCACGTTCCATTCATGGTCAGTGCCCTGTACAGATGTGCCATTTTGAATCTTTAATACCATACTTTTACTGTACCTTTTCTGTGTTGAGATACACAAATACTTACAATTGTGTTGCAATTGCCTACAATATTCAGTATAGTAACATGCTGTGCAGGTTTTTTGAGCAATGGACTATACTATATAGTCTAGGTGTGTAGTGGGTTATACCATGTAGGTTTAAGTGCACTCGATAATGTATGCGCAATGCTGAAATTGGCTAGTGATGCATTTCTCAGAGTGATGTACATCTCAGAATGTATCCCTGTGGTTAAGTGATGTGTGACTGTATTTAAAAAAGGCTGTTCTACTTCCTTCTGGCCTCCGTGATTGCTGATGAGAAATCTGCTCTCACTCAAATTGTTTCTTCCTGAAGGTATAATGTTGTCTGTCTCTCCCATTGTTTTCGGAATTTTTTTCTTTGTCTTTAGTTTTCAGAAATTTGATTATGATGTGTCTTTGGCATAGATTTCTTTGCGTTTACTCTGTTTGGGGTTTGCTAAGGTAGGTTTAGATCTTTCGCCAAATTTGGGGAAATTTCATCTATTTTTTTTGAATATTTTTTCAGCTCCACCCCCTGTTTCCTTTCCTTTTGTGACTAAAGTGATGTGATTGCTGGATCCTCTGTTGTAACTCCTCAGGTCCCTGAAATTCTTTTTATTTTATTTTATTTTATTTTCTGCCTATTTTCTTTCTGTTGTTCAGATTGGACAATTTCTATTCTGTCTTGCGTTTCATTAATTTTTCCTCTGTTTCCCCATTCTGCTATTAAGCCCATACATTGAGCTTTTTATCTTGGTTATTCTATTTTTCAGTTCTAAAATTTCCATTTGGTTCTTTTTAAATTTTTTATTTCTCAGCTGATATTTTCATTTTCTTTTTTTTTCAAGTGTGTTTATAATTGCTCATTGAAACTTCTTTTTTTTTTTTTTTTTTTTGAGACAAAGTCTCAGTCTGTCACCCAGGCTGGAGTGCAGTAGCGTAATCTCAGCTCACTGAAACCTCTGCCTTCCAAGTTCAAGTGATTCTGCTGCCTCAGCCTCCTGTGTAGCTAGGATTACAAGCGTGCACCCTCATGCTCAGCTAATTTTTTTGTACTTTTAGTAGAGATGGGGTTTCACCATGGTGGCCAGGCTGGTCTTGAACTCCTGACCTCAAGTGATCCGCCCCCCTCAGCCTCCCAAAGTGCTGGGATTACAGGCGTAAGCCACCATGCCTGGCCCAGCAGGTGAATTTTAAGTGTGCCTTGTCCCAGCCAGGTAAGGGTAGAAATCCAGGCTGCCACTCAGCATTTGCTAATGGGATGGCAACAGGGTTGTGGTTCTTTCCGTGATGTTTGGCCAGGATGGTGTGATTTTTGTCTAAAAGTTTTCTGTCTTGCCAAATTAGTCCTTTCCTGGTCTTTTGGCCAGAGAGACCAGGCTTTCTTGGGGATTTGTTTTTGGTTTGTGCCCATTGGTCTTTCCAGTGGTTTCTCCAGCATCCAGTTCCAGATACATGAGGAAGAAAAGAAAACCCAGGGAACTCACTGCCATGCCATTCCCGAGGTCCCAAGGCTTCCAACTGTTCTGTCTTCTCTCCACCTTCAGGAGCCTTTTAGTGTTTGTTTTATCTATAATATCCATGGTTTTAGCTATACTTAGTGGGAAGTATAGGAAGAAGTGCCTCTATTTAATCTTAAGTTCATTCCTTTTTATAGCTGAGCAATATTTCATTGTATAGAAATGTCACAATTTGATCATCCATTTCATCAACCTATTGACGAACATTTGGATTATTTCCAGCTTTTGGCTTTAGGAAACAGTGCTGCTTTGAACGTAATTTAATGCTGTTATGAATATATGTTGTCTGGTCTTTGTGTGGACTGTTTTCACTTCTTTTGGGTAAACACCTAGGAGTGGAATTGCTGAGTCGTGGTAATTGTGTGTGTAACTTTATGAGAAATTGTCAAACTGTTTTTCACAGGAGTTGTACCATTTTACTTTCCTACCAGCAATGTTCCAGTTGCTCTACAACCTCACCAATGTTTGGTTTTAATAGTCTTTTAAGTTTTAGTCATTCCAGTTTTAATTTGCATTTCTCTGGTGACTGACGATGTTGACCATCTTTTCATGTACGTATTTGCTATTCATATAGCTTATTCAGTGAAGTGTCTGTTAACAATTTGGCCTCTTTTTTTTAATTGGGTTGCCTTCTTGTTATGAAGTTGTAGAAGTTCTTTATATATTCTGAATACAATCTTTCATTAGATAGTTGTTTTACAAATCTTTTTCTCTCAGTCTGTGCCTTGCATTTTTGTAGTCTTTTTAAAAAGAAAGCTTTGTTGGACTTGAAATTTTGGTTGTCTTAACTGTGTCTTTTGAAGACAACAAGTTTTAAATTTTGATGAAGTTTGTTCTTTTTTTCTTTTGTAGCTTGTATTTTTGTGTCTTATTTAAGAAAACTTTGCTTGAGCCAAAGTCACAACATTTCTCTCCTATGTTTTCTGTCTAAAAGTTTTATAGCTTTGGGAGGCCGAGGTGGGCAGATCACGAGGTTGGGAGTTTGAGACCAGCCTGACCAACATGGTGAAACCCCCATCTCTACTAAAAATACAAAAATTAGCTGGGCATGATGGCGGGTGCCTGTAATCCTAGCTACTTGGGAGGCTGAGGCAGGAGAATCATTTGAACCCAGGAGGTGGAGGTTGCAGTGAGCCGAGATCACACCGTTGCACTCCAGCCTGGGCGAGAGGGTAAGACTCTGTCTCAGAAAAAAAAAAAAGTTTTATAGCTTCAATTCATATACTGAGGTTTATTATTTATTTTGAATTATTTTTATGCGGTGTGAGATAAAGTTGAGCTCCATTGTTTTGCATATGGATATCTGATTTTTCCAGCACCTTTTGTGAAGATTATCCTCTATTATCTTGATACCTTTGTTGAAAATCAATTGATTATATACATGTAGGTCTATTTCTGGACTCTGTCCCATTGATCTATATGTCTATCCTGATGCCAACACTCTTGCTAATAATATATATTAGTGTTTCATATATTAATATCTATTACTGAGCTAGCTTTATAGTTAGCTAAGTCTTGAAAGTCAGATAGTATCAGTCTTCCAACTTTGTTCTTATTTTTCTAGATTATTTTGGATGTTCTAGATCTTTTGCTTTTCTATTTAAACTTGAGATTCTGCTTGTCCCCTTCTATAAAATAGCTGTCTGAGGTTTTGATTTTTATTGATGCCTAGATCAATCCAGGGAGAATGTATATCTTTTTTTTTCTTTTTTTTTTGGGATGCAGTCTTGCTCTGTTTCCCAGGCTAGAGTGCAATGGTGTGATCTCAGCTCACTGCAACCTCCACCTCCCGGGTTCAAGCAATTCTCCCACCTCAGCCTCTGGAGTAGCTGGGATTACAGGCGCCCGCCATCATGCCTGGCTAATTTTTGTATTTTTGTAGAGATGGGGTTTCACCATGTTGGCCAGGCTGGTCTTGAACTCCTGATCTCAGGTGATCCGCCTGCCTCAGCCTCCCAAAGTGCTGAGATTACAGGCATGAGCCACCACGCCTGGCTGAAAATTGGTGTCTCAACTATACTGAGTCTTCTGCTCCATGGGCATGGTGTACTTCTTTATTATTTATTTATGTGTTAACATTTCTCAGTATTTTGTATAATTTTTTCAATTTCGGTCATTTCTGGTGACTTTGAAACCAGTTTTTTTTCTTTCTACCTTCCTCTCTCTATCCCTCTATCCTTCTTTTCCCTTCTTCCTTCCCTCTCTCTTTCCCTTCTTTCTATAGTTTTTCATTCTTTTGTCCTCATAAAATTCAGCCATGTAGTACTTATCTTGAATCCTTGTTGACTTTTCATCGATTTATTACAACTTAAAATGCATTCTTTAGACAAATACACTTGGCAAACCTTAAAATGACGTTAGGCAGAGGTTGCAGCCAAGCACCCGGCACTTTGTGTGGAGAAGCTGTTGTGTGTAGAATAGTTGTTGAGAGCACAGACCACGGATCCAGGCCACCTGTGTTTGCAATTCTGTCTCTGTTATTACTAGATGTGTCATCTTGGGAAAGTTATTTCATCTCCTTTGTGCCTCAGTTTCTTATTTGTAAATTGTGAAAAAAAGTACCTACACTGAATGATTTTTGTGAAAATTAAAGGTCAATATAAGTGAAATGATCAGATTAGTAACTAGTAAGCCCTGGATTAGTGTTTGATAATACTATTATTATTATAACCCACTGTCTACTGGGAAAAGAAGCCTTGCAGTGAAAACACAAATAAAATGTGTAAGAATCCTGACTGAAGCCTAGGAGCACAGAGATTGGAAGGGTCGGGGGGAGTTTTCAATGAGAAGTTAATACTGAAGTCTTAAAAAAAAGTTTAAAACCACTTTTATTGAGGTATGATTGACATAAAAAGCTATTCATATTTAACGTATACATCTCAGTGAATTTGCAAATAAATATATACCTGTGAAACCAACACTACCACCAAACCCATTGTCGTCTCCCAAAGTTTCCTCTTGTCCCCTTCTGTGATAATGATGATGATGTGTGGCACTTTTTTTTTTTTTTGCAAGAACGCTTAACATAAAATCTACTTTTTTAGCAATTTGAAGTTAGCAAAATACAATATGGTTAGCTACAAGCAGTACACCATATAGCAGATTTCCAGAACTTACTTATCTTGCATAATTGAAGGTTTGTGCTCTGTAATTACCACTTCCCCGTTTTCCCCTCCTTGAATCCCTTGTTTTTGTTTTTTAGACTGAGTCTCACTCTGTTGCCCAGGTTGGAGCGCAGTGGCGCGATCTTGGCTCACTGCAACCTCCGCCTCCTGGGTTCAAGTGATTCTCCTGTCTCAGCCTCCCAAGTAGCTAGGATTACAGGTGCCCGCCACCATGCCCAGTTAATTTTTGTATTTTTAGTAGAGACTGGGTTTCACCATGTTGGCCAGGCTGGTCTCGAACTCCTGACCTCAGGTAATTAGCCCGCCTCGTCTTCCCAGAGTGTTAGGATTACAGGCGTGAGCCACCGCACTCAGCCTGAATTTGACCATTTTAGATTTCACATATAGGTGAGGTCTTACCATACTTGTCTTTCTGTGCTTGCCTTATTTAACTTAGTGCCCTCTAGGTCCACACGATGATCACAAACGGAATCATTTCATTTTTAAAAATGCTGAATAATATCCCATCATATATATATATGCCACAATTTTGTTGTCTATTCATCCATCAATGGACATTTGTTTTCACACCTTGGATATTGCAAGGAATGCTGTAGTGATTGTGGCAGTGCACACATCCAGAGACACTGATTTGTTTCCTTCAGATATATACCCAGAAGTGAGTTGCTGAATCATATGATAGTTCTATTTTTAATTTTTTGAGGAACCACCACACTATTTTCCCTAAGAGTTGTACCAATATATATTTCCACCAACAATATATAGGAGTTCCCTTTTCTCCACATCCTCACCGACACTTGTTATTTTTGAATTTTTGATAATACTCATGCTAACAGGTGTGAGATTATGTCTCACTGTGATTTTGATTTGCATTTCCTTGATGATGACTGATGTTCAGCACCTTTTTATATACCTGTTGGGCATTTGTATGTCTCCTTTGGAAAAATGTTTACTCAGGTATTTTGCCCACTTTAAAAATCAGGTTTTTTTTTGTTTGTTTTTTGTTTTTTTTTTTTTGCTGTTGAGTTGTATGAATTCCTTATACATTTGGAATGTTAACCCCTTATCAGATACATGGTATGCAAATGTCTTCTCCCATTCTGTGGTTGCCTTTTCATTTTGTTGATTGTTTTCTTTGCTGTGTAGAAACTTTTTAGTTTGATACAATCCTATTTTTGCTGTTGTTGCTTGTGCTTTTGGTACCTTATCTAAAAATGGATATGGATTTTGATGGACCCTCCCCAAATTATTGTCAAAACCAATGTCATAGAGCGTTCCTGTATGTTTTCTTCTAACATTTTTATGATTTCAGGTCTTACATTTAAGTCTTTAATCCATTTTGAGTTGACTTTTGTGTATGGTATAAATAAGGTCTAATTTCATTTTTTTAATGCTTATGTTCAGCTCTTTTGTTTTTGCTCACAATTTCTTTAGATATTAGAGGTCTTTTGTAGCTCAATACAAGTTTTAGGATTTTTTTTTTCTATTTCAGTGAAAAATGCCATTGGAATTTTGAAAGGGGTTGCAGCGAATCTTTAGATCGCTTTGGGTAGTAGAGACATTTTGACAATATTGATTTTTCCTATTCACGGACATGGGATTTTGTGGAATAGGTTTACTGTGCACTGGTGACCAACTTCCCTGAGTCCAGTAAGACTGAACATACTCATACGCAACAAATTAAATACAGTGGATTTATTACCTACAGATAGGCAGCAAGGGACAACAGAAGCCCAGTGTATATTGCAAGCATTCTCCGAGTCTCTGGAAAGCTGCTTGTGGTGGATGGGGTGTCATATGTTCATGCTCCACCTGCATTGCAGCTGAGGGACCTCCTCAAAAAAAGCAGACTGCCCTGGCTTTTTTTTTTTTTTTTTTTTTTTTGAGACAGGGTCTCACTCTGTTGCCTGGACTGGAGTGCAGTGGTACAATCTCGGCTCACTGCAACCTCCTCCTCCTGGGTTCAAGAGATTCTCCTGCCTCAGCCTCCTGTATAGCTGGGACTACAGGAGTGTGCCATCAGGCCTGGTTAATTTTTGTATTTTTAGTAAAGATGGGGTTTCGCCCTGTTTCCCAGGCTGGTCTCAAAGTACTGGCCTTCCAAAGTGCTGGGATTACAGGTGTGAGCCACCGCACCCGGCTGGCTTTTTTGTATACCCTGGGGTATGTGACATACTGGGCTAAATCATTGAATGACATCTTATTTCTAGCGGGGACTGGAATAGAGCCTGGGCTATTCTGGCCAACTCCTTATCTCAGGATGGCAAATTCCCAGCACATTTTATAGTTATTCTTGGGAACTACAAGCAAGAAAGTGGGAAGAACTAAGTCAGTGCAAGTCCACCTCCTCCCTAAGTAACTGTCCTGCAGATATCTTTCCATTTATTTGTGACTTTCCAACATATTTCATTAATGTCTTATAGTTCTCAGTGTACAGGTCTTTCACCTCCTTATTTAAGTTTATTCCTAAGTATTTTATTCTTCTTGATGTTATTGCAGATGGAATTGTTATCTTAATTTCTTTTTTGGATAGTTCATTGTCAGGGTATAGAAATGCTGCTGATATTGTAGGTTGGTTTTTGTATCCTGCAACTTTACTGAATTCATTTATTAGTTTTAGCAGTTTCTTTGGTGGAATCTTTAGGGTTTTCTACATATAAGATCATGTTAGCAAACTTCTTCCTTTTCTATTTGGATGCCATTTCATTCTTTTTCTTGCCTAATTGCTCTGCCTAGGACTTCTAGTACTATGTTAAATAGAAGTGGTGAGAATGGATATCCTTGTCTTGTTCCTGGTCTTAGAGGAAAACTTTTGACTTTCACTGTTGAGTATGATGCTAGCTGTGGGCTTGTCATGTATGGCCTTATTATGTTGAGTTACATTGTTCAGTACCTAATTTGTTGAGAGATTTTCTCATGAAAAGATGTTAAGTTTTGTCAGATGCTTTTCTGCATCTATTGAGATGATCATTTTTATCCTTCATTCTGTTAATGTAATATGGATCACATTTATTGATTTGTGTATTTTGAACTATTTTCGCATCCCAGGAATAAATCTAACTTGATCATGGTGTATTATTCTTTTAATGTATTGTTTAATTATGTTTGCTAGTATTTTATTGAAGATTTTTGCATTTGTGTTTATCAGGGATATTGTCTTGTATTTTTCTTTTCTTGTAGTGTTCTTATCTGGCTTTGGGATCAGGCTAATGCTGGTCTTGTAGAAACAGTTTAGAAGTGTTCCCTCCTCTTTAATTTTTAAAAGAAACTGAGAAAGATTGGCATTAATTCTTTTTAAAGGTTTGTAGAATTCACCAGTGAAGCCATCTAGTCTTTGTTAGTGCTCTGTTCAGATTTTGTATTTCTCCTTACTTAGTTTTTGTAGGTTGTAAGTTCTGAGAATTTATCCATTTTTTTAATGCTACCCAATTTGTTGGTGTATAATTGGTCACAGTAACCTCTTCTGATCCTTTGTATTTTCGTGCTATCAGTTGGAATGACTCATCCTTCATTTATAGTTTTATTTGCATCTCATCTCTTTCTTAGTTTAGCTAAAGGTTTGTCAATTTTGTGTTTTTCAAAAACCCAACTCTTTGTTTCATTGATTTCTCTTTATTGTTTTTCTAGTCTCTATTTCATTTATTTCTGGTCTAAATTTTATTATTCCTTTTGCTAACTTTGGGCTTTGTTCTTATTTTTGTATTTCTTTGCCGGCTTCAATAAACAATGGTAGAGGCAAAAGACACCAGAGCAATGCTTTTCAAAATTCTTAAGAAAAACTATTCCCAGCCTAGAATTGTGTACCCAGCTAAATTATCAATCAATTATGAGTGTAAAATAAGGGCATTTTCAGATATGGAAGATTTACTTCCCATGCATTCTTTCTTAAGGGGCTGCTGGAGGCTGTGCTTCTTGAATGAGAGGACAAGCCGAGAAAGAACATATGGGACACAGCAGGTAGGAATCTAACACATATTATAGAAATCCCAAAAGGTGGAATCTAACACAGGAGAGTGGTGAAGGGACTCTAGGGTAAGGGTGATGGGAGAGTCCAGAATGACAGTTATGCACTTAGGTGCAGAAGGAAACAAGTCCAGCCTGAAGAAGTGGGACACCAGGACTGCAGGGAGAGACACGCTGAGGGCTTCCATCACCACCGTCCCCACTGCCATCATGCTAACTTTTAAATCAAGGACTCAATACCCAGAGTCTGGCCCAGATTTTTCCTTTGTACTTACTTTATTTTGACCACATGCTGATAAAGTTCCTGCTCATTCCTCCAGTGCTCTGATGCTTGATCTACTGTGGGTGTCATCTAGAAATGTTCTCCCTTGACTTCTGGGAAGTGGAGAGGAAGTCGTGATGAGCAGAATATACACAACAGCCATCCCCTTCTGACTATATCCTGGTCAAACATCTAAAACCCGGCCATTCTCCAGTGTTACCGTGTGTCTTACCTGTGCTGAGCCCAGTGATTCCCAGTGTTACTCATCATCTTACTCAATGATTTTCCCATAAAAAGCTCTTATAAATGCTTAGGGAAGCTGAAGCCAGACAATGACCGAGAGGCTGTTCAGTTTATCTTCTCCTCCTGAGCCTTCCTCAAACAGTGGTAACATCACCCTTTCCTTATTCTTCTAGATTGGTGCTTGCTGCTCAGTTTTTCAAAACTAAGTCATGTTGTTTAGGGATGTATATATTGGTGGAAAACTGTAAAGGAAACAGGAGAATGATTAACATAAGTCATCATCGTGGTTATCACTGCGGGTGGAGAAGAGACCACAATTGGGGAGGGATAAGCAGAGGCTTCTGAAGGACTGGTTATGTTTTATACCTTAAACTGGGTGGATGATTATTTACCTTATTATTATATTAGGTTGGTGCAAAAGTAATTGTGGAGTTTGCCATTACTTTTAAATATTTCAATAGAGCAAATTTTATCCATCCTTCTATTTGTATGATGCATTTTACAACAAACCATTTTAAAAATCAGGTGCTGGCCGGGTGCAGTGGCTCATGCCTGTAATCCCAGCACTTTGGGAGGCCAAGGAGGGAGGATCATGAGGTCAGGAGATCTAGACCATCCTGGCTAACACGGTGAAACCCCATCTCTACTAAAAATACAAAAAATTAGCCGGGAGTGGTGGTGGGCACCTGTAGTCCCCAGCTACCCAGGAGGCTGAGGCAGGAGAATGGCATGAACCCAGGAGGCGGAGCTTGCAGTGAGCCGAGATCACGCCACTGCAATCCAGCCTGGGCATCAGAGAGAGACTCCATCTCAAAAAAAAAAAAAACAACAACAAAAAACAAAATCAGGTGCTGTTATTCAATAAAAGGGGAAGTCAATGAAACAATTAGAAATAAGAGATATTTATTCTGAATCTTTGGATAACAAAAATACCTGCAAAGAGAAAGGATAAGAAGGGACAATTTATTTATTTATTTATTTATTTAATTTATTTTTTTGAGATGGAATCTTGCTCTGTTGCCCAGGTTGGAGTGAAGTGGCACGATCTCGGCTCACTGCAACCTCTGCCTCCCAGGTTCAAACAATTCTCCTGCCTCAGCCTCCTGAGTAGCTGGGATTACAGGCACCCGCCACCACGCCCAGCTAATTTTTCTATTTTTAGTAGCGATGGGGTTTCACCATGTTGGTCAGAATGGTCTCAATCTCTTGACCTCCTGATCCGCCCGCCTCGCCCACCCAAAGTGCTGGGGTTACAGGCGTGAACCACAGTGCCCAGCCTATTTTATTTATTTATTTTTGAGACGGAGTCTTGCTCTGTCGCCCAGTCTGCAGTGCAATGGCATGATCTTGGCTCACTGCAACCTCCGCCTCCTGGGTTCAAGCGATTCTCCTGCCTCAGCCTCCCAAGTAGCTGGGATTACAGGCGCCTGTCACCACGCCTGGCTAATTTTTGTGTTTTTAGTAGAGCTGGGGGTTTCACCGTGTTGGCCAGAATGGTCTCCATCTCTTGACCTCGTGATCCGCCCGCCTTGGCTTCCCAAAGTGCTGAGATTACAGGCGTGAGCCACCGCGCCCAGCCCTACATTTTATTTTTTTAAAGTGAAAGCAAGTTTATTAAGAAAGTAAAGGAATAAAAGAATGGCTACTCCATAGGCAGAGCAGCCAGGAAGAGACATTTTTTTTTCTCTGGCTCTTTTTTCACTGTAACTCAAAAAGAGTAGGAGTTGTTGTGAGCCTGTGTACGGAAGGAACCGGAATAGTAAAACTTAGCATTTCCTACAGGCATCTCTGTGTATCTGTCTGCTCTGTTCCCTGTTAGCTGTACAGATGCTCCTCTGTTTATGACGGGGCTGTGTCCTGATAAACCCATTGTAAGTTGAAAATATCGTTAAGTCAAAAATGCATGTAATACACCTAACCTAGGCTAAGGTAGCTTAGCCTAGCCTACCTTAAATGTGCTCAGAACACTTACATTAGCCTCAAGTTGGCAAAATGATCTAATGCAGAGCCCATTTTATAATAAAGTGTTGACTATCTCATGTAATTTATTGAATATTATGCTGAAAGTGAAAAACAGAATGGTTGTATGGGTATTTGAGGTACAGTTTCTGCTGAATGTGTATTGCTTTTGCACCATCCTAAAGTTGAAAAATACCAAGTTGAACCATTGTGGGTTGGGGATTGTCTGTATAACGAATCTCCCCAAAATGTACTGTCTTAAAATAACAACCGGCCGGGTGCGGTGGCTCACGCCTGTAATCCCAGCACTTTGGGAGGCTGAGGCTGGTGGATCACGAGGTCAGGAGATCGAGACCATTCTGGCTAACACAGTGAAACCCCGTCTCTACTAAAGGTACAAAAAATTAGTTGGGCGTGGTGGCGGGCATCTGTAGTCCCAGCTACTGGGAGGCTGAGGCAGGAGAATGGCATGAACCCTGGAGGCGGAGCTTGCAAAGTCAGCTGAGATCGCGCCACTGCACTCCAGCCTGGGCGACAGAGCGAGACTCCGTCTCAAAAAAAAAAAAACAAAAAAAAACACTATTTATTTGTTGGTTACAATGCTGAACTTTGGGAAGGGATTGACAGGAACAGCTTGGTTCTGCTTCATGTGGTGTTGGCTGGGCCACCTTGCCTGGGGCTGGAGGGTCCCGGTGGCTTCACTCACATGTGTGGCTCAGCAGAGGTGTCTGGAACAGCAAAAGACTGGCCAGACCGATCTCTACAGCAGGCAGTCGGTCTTCTTCTTATTTTTTTGTTATACTTTAAGTTCTGGGGTACATGTGCAGAACGTGCAGTTTTGTTACATAGGTATACATGTGCCATGGTGGTTTGCTGCACCCATCAACCCATCACCTACATTAGGTATTTCTCCTAATGCTATCACTCACCTAGCCCCTCACCCCCCAACAGGCCTCAGTGTGTGATGTTCCCCTCCCTGTGTCCATGTGTTCTCATTGTTCAGCTCCAGCTTATGAGTGAGAACATGTGGTGTTTGGTTTTCTGTTCTGTGTTAGTTTGTTGAGAATGATAGTTTCTAGCTTCATCCATGTCCCTGCAAATGACATGAACTCATCCTTTTTATGGCTGCATAGTATTTCATGGTGTATATGTGCCACATTTTCTTTATCTAGTCTATCATTGATGGACATTTGGGTTGGTTCCAAGTCATTACTATTGTGAATAGTGCCACAATAAACATATGTGTGCTTGTGTCTTTATAGTAGAATGATTTATAATCCTTTGGGTATAACCCAGTAAAGGGATTGCTGAGTCAAATGGTATTTCTGGTTCTGGATCCTTAAGGAATTGCCACATTGTCTTCCACAATGGTTGAACTAGTTTACACTCCCACCAACAGTGTAAAAGTGTTCCTATTTCTCCACATCCTCTCCAGCATCTGTTGTTTCCTGGGCAGTTGGTCTTCTTTATACAGTGGCTCAGGGCTCCATGAGAAGGAAAGTGCAAGATGTCAAGCCTCTTCATGGTCAAGAACTGGCACCGTGTCACCTCTGCATTCTGTTGGTCAAAGTAAGTCACAAAGACAATCTAGAATGCAGGGAGACATAGATTTCACTTCATGATGGGAGAAGTGCTTACTAGATGAGAAGCATTTGTGGCAGCTATTTTTGCAAACAATTTGCTCTATCTTTTCTTCCACCTCATAATTTTGGTGTGTACGTAATTTTAGTTTGCTATAGCCGAACTCTATATATTCTTCTGTCACCTCCAATTTTATTGCTAAGTAGCAAATTCTTTTTCTGTGTTTAGGTTTAAATTCCTAAGAATAGTTGGTTTAATTCATCTCTTTACCTTGTGTCAGTGGTCAGAGGTCAGAGGCCATCCTATTTTTTTTTTCCTGAGTTTTTATTTTGAAAAGCCTTCAGGGCCGGGCGTGGTGGCTCACGCCTGTAATCCCAACACTTTGGGAGGCTGAGGCGGGTGGATCACAAGGTCAGGAGTTCAAGACCAGCCTGGCCGAGATGGTGAAACCCTGTCTCTACTAAAAATACAAAAATTAGCTGGGTGCAGTGGCAGGTGCCTGTAATCCCAGCTACTTGGGAGGCTGAGGCAGAAGAATCCCTTGAACCCGGGGGGTGGAGGTTGCAGTGAGCCGAGATCGCGCCACTGCACTCCAACCTGGGCAACAGAGTGAGACTCCGTCTCAAAAAAAAAAAAAAAATGCCTTCGGGATAGTTGTAAGAATAGTACCATGAATGCCTATAGATGCTTCACTTAGATTCACCAATTTTAACGTTGGCCCATTTGCTTGATCACACATTCTTTCTCTATGCATATGTATATGGAGTTGGTTGAAGACATCATGACATTTTACCTTTAAATACTTTAGCATATATCTGCTGAGAACAAGGGCGTTCTCTTACATAACCACAACCAAATTACCACACTCAAGAAATTTAACATTTATATACAACTATCATCTAGTGTACTAACTATATTCATATTTCCACAATTGCCCCGTAGTGTCCTTTATATACCATTCTTTTTTGATCCAATATTTAATCTATGATCACACATCAAAATTAGTTGCCATGTCTCCCTAATGTTCTGTTTTTTTGAAAGACAGGAGGATCTCACTCCCTTGCCCAGGTAGGAATGCAGTGGCTTGATCATGGCTCATTGCAGCCTTGACCTCCTGGGTTCAAGTGATCCTCCCGCCTCATTTTTTGATTTTTCTTCTATGTAGAGATGGGGTCTCACTATGTTGCCCAGGCTGGTCTTGAACCCCTGGGCTCAAGAGATCCTCCCGCCTCTGCCTCCCAAAGTGTTGGGATTACAGGCGTGAGCCTCCCTAATGTTCTTTAATTTAGATGAGTTCTCTGTCCTCTTTTGTCTTTTAGGACATTGACATTTTGGAGAGTCTAGGCTGGTTGTTTTGTACAATGTCTTTCAGTATGGATTTGCCTGATCGTTCCCTCATGATTAGATTCAGCTTAAACATTTTAACAAGACTACGCCATAGGTGATGTGTGGCCAGTCACTTCAGGGGCTACTCTTAGACAATTGTTGGCCAGTTGCCTGTGCTTTACCGCCATCCCACCCCACCTCCCATCATTTCCTTTGCCTGAAGTCTTCTGGGTAAATTTGGCTACAGAAAGAAGATAGCAGATGACTGGAGGGTGGGAGGAGGGGAAAGGCTAGGATATTGCCCCCTATTTCTCTGTTTTCTGTGGCAGCTTTTCTTATGTGTCTCCAATTCCTCCCAAACAAACGCTCCCTCTGTGGTTCCAGCTCCTGTGGGGGAAATACCCTCTCCTTGGTTCTGGCTCTTTCTGTTTGGCCTCAACTTCTGTGCTCTGATGAAACTACCTCCTCCCATTGACCCTTTAGTTCCAGGGTGGCAGTTGCTTTTGGCTGTTGCCGACCTCTCAGTTGCCTCATCATGTCATCCTGTGTTTGGCTTCTCAGCTTTTCCATTTCCTGTGTAACCAATTTCCTTATTAACGTTCCTCTTTATTTGGTTTGAAAAGTCTAGGGTGGTGTCTGTTTTCTTGACTAAACCTTGACTAATATAGGTAGGGTTTTCATCGTCAGTGTGATTTGCGTGACTTGTGGAATGGGGCCACATGGTACAAAATAAGGCAGCATTAGCAACAGGAGTTATATGAGTGGAAATTCCTTTATAAGGAGAAATAAGCAGTGTAGGCCTCCTCCCTGGTTACACAAAAGGAAATATACAAAAAAGAAACATCTCAAGGTGGTAGAATTTTGTATGGTTTTTATATTATTTTTCTTCTTTTCTGTTCATCCAAATTACCTAAATTTTTTTACAATGGACGTAGATACTTTTGACATGAAGAAAAAATTGCCATATTTGTAAACAAATGAAGGAGAATGGTGTACAGGTGTACATGTTGTACACAATAAAATATTATCAGAGGATACAAAAGTGGCTAACCCCCATCAAAAGACAAAAGACAAAATTACAACAAATTTAGAGACCTTAATTGGTTTTTATTTGCCATTCTAGAATAAGGTAACACCTCATCCTACAAAATAGAATGAGTGCTCTGATGAGCTGAGCAGAGGTGGTTGGTTTTACTGGCAGAAAATGGCTGAGGAAAGCAGAAATAGAAAATAAAAGGTAGATGGGTTGTTTCAGTTATTTTCCTTGTGAAGATTAAAGCAGAGTGGACTTCCTTATTATACCAGCTAAAATTGGGTTGTTTGGGGATTTGGCTATTATGTCTCACTCTCCTGATATCTTGGAAGGTCAGATAAACAACTTAGTTTTGTCTTGATGATGTGGACCTCTAGCATGAGTGACTCCATTTTGGTTTGGTCTGTTGGGCTTAGTATAGGAGCTCAGTCAAAACCAATGGCCTCCTATACATTTTATTTCATACCCCCATAAAAGCATTTGGCTCCCAAACCTTTTAAATAGAAAAAATACGAAGGTCATTCAGTGTAAGATGATAAAAAGAGTAACAAGAGACTACTCTTATGAAATTTCTTCATATAAAATGCTTATACTTTTTTGTATGTCTGATATAGTTTATAATCTAATAATTAAAAAAATTTCACAAAAAACAAAATGGTAAAATGGGAAATGGTTTAGTTGTTGAGGTTTTCACGTGATCACTCTAGCCCACAAATGGGCAAGTCTCCAGTGATCATGAAAAAAAACTACACTGGTTCTTATGGAAATGTTTACATTTAATAGGTGACATAACAGTGATTGTTTATAACAATTAAAGGCACTTTTTTCAACGTTTAATTACTTAGCTATCCTTAGGAATTTTGGAAAGCTTATTAGAAACTGAAGAATTTAAAGGGGTACCAAAGTAGCTGAAGCATGAGCTAGAATTCATAGAAAATGAGTAAAAAAGACTAGGAAATATTAGTGAAAAGATCAAATAGATTGCAAGGTTAAAATAAAACTGCAGTAACCAAGACAAACAAATAATCAGAGATAAAATGGATTACTGGAAACGAGAAGTGCAAAAATGTAGAGTTACTCAGTAAGTATCAGATTTGAAAAATTAACAAGACGTTTTCACAGAAGAGCCTAACATAGGAAATATGTACTGCAAGTGAGGGCATGCGAAAACCTGCTTCCACCCTACATATCATCCAATATAATCTGGTACAAAATGTCTTGAAGAGTCGAAAGAAGGTAGTTTCCTAGGTGTTTAACTGTTTCAATGGCTCCCATCAGTAAGTCATAGCTAGCAATGGACTTCTGACTTAAACCTGCTCATACCTGCTGCTATGGTTTGAATGTCTCCTCCAAAACCCATGTTGAAATTTAATTGCCATCATGATAGTATTAAGAGATGGGACCTTTAAAGGGTAATTAGGTCATGAGGGCTTGCCCCTTATGAATAGATTAACATTATCATGGGAGTGGCTTAGTTATCGTGGGAATTAGGTCTCCCTTTTCTCTCTCTGTTTTGTGTGCTTGCTTGCCCTTCTGCCATGGGTCGATGCAGCAAGAATGTCCTTGCCAGATTCTGACACCATGTTGTTAGGCTTTCTAGCCTCCAGAACTGTGAGTCAAATAAACTGCTATTCTTTTTAAATTTTATTTTATTTATTTATTTATTTTGAGACAGAATCTTGCACTGTCGCCCAGGCTGGAGCGCAGTGGCGTGATCTGAGCTCACTGCAAGCTCCACCTCCTGGGTTCACGCCATTCTCCTGCCTCAGCCTCCCGGTAGCTGGGACTACAGGCGCCTGCCACCATGCCCAGCTAATTTTTTGTACTTTTAGTAGAGATGGGGTTTCACCATGTTAGACAGGATGGTCTCGATCTCCTGACCTCGTGATCCACTCACCTCGGCCTCCCAAGTGCTGGGATTACAGGCATAAGCCACCGCACCTGGCAGCCACTGCTATTCTTTATAAATTACCCAGTTGGTGACAGTCTGTTATAGCAGCAGAAAATGGACTAAGACATCTGCCAAAACCTATATTTAGTCAGAGTCTGATTAAGGTTCTCTCAAGAGTTTATTCATTGGGCTCACTAAGTGCTATATGTTAGAAGAATAAGATTGTTAATTCTGTCTGAAATGAAGCATATCAATAAATAAATGCATTGACATTTTATTGTGAATAATTATGACCTTCTAGTATTGCATATTTATGTTCTAGCTTAGGAACATAGAAGAAAGTACCAAGTCAGAGTCAAACCTATTTGTCTTTACCACCCACACCGAGACAAGAATCTGGGTTGAAGTAGTATCTCTGATTCTCAGAATCTTACTTTAGGATTTTCCATTGACAATATTGGAAAACATGATCTGGATTATGCAATATTTGGCTCTTTATAGGCTGCAAAGTTTTGAAAGGTGCTGGTGTGAATCTTGGCAGAGATCTCTGGCTTAGACATTCCTTTACTTTCTCCCAACTTCATCCTGCGTAAATATCTCATTAGAGCGATATCTACTAATTCACAGGGCTATAGTGACACTCTCTTGACACATCAGGAAAATTTTAGGACACAGGACTGGGAGGAGAAAACGGGCTTGGGATACCTTCTTATAGCTATGTACCTAACACTACCAAAATAATAAAAAAACCCGATGGATTTTATGCTTAAAAATTGATATTTATTAATTATACAATTCAAGCCTTTTTCTTTTAAGTCTCCCCCCACTCTGTTTGTAGAAGTTTGAGGTCATGATTACCTTTCCAATTTCCAGAGACACTATAAAATAACCATCATTAGATTTTTAGCTGTAGGTAATAAATAGAACAGTTATTATAACATTCTGAGCATAATAACTGGTGTTCCTAGAAATATCCAGGACAACTGTCATTTGTCATTTCTGGCAATGTCTAAGGCCTTGAGGCATCAAACAGGCATCTAAATGGAAAATCTGTCTGAACTGTGGTCAGTGGAGGGTTGAGATTCTTTTGAAAGCTATTGATGTGCAGTTATGTGAAGTAGAATGGCCATTTATGCCTGTAATCTGCTTGAGAGTAATCATGTACATAGTTAATACTCCAAACTACTTTTCCATTCAGATCATTTTAGTTTGGCTAATTATGTAAAAGCAAATATTTGTTTAGAGTAATGCTGCTCCTCCATTAATGAATTATTGCCTGGTTCCCTCGTTATTGTACATCTCACTCACTTTCAATTATGCTCAAAAGGCGCATCTCTCAAAGGAATCTTTTTTTTTTCTTTCCACGCTCACTCAGTTTAACTTCCTCTTCTGGTTTATCTAAACAGGAATTCATCTTCATTTAGGAAGTACTTACTTCACAAATTAGCTTTCCTTACATTCTTTCTAAAGCAAAACAAATCTAGTTTTGTTTCTAAGAATCGAAGTCAGAAATGCTATAACTTAAATTTTGTAACTGCTTAACAATGAACACACTGACTACAAGTTTTTCTTAAAGACAATATTGCCCATTTCCAGAGTATACATTTTTTAAATTAATAGACTTTATTTTTAGAGAAATTTTAGATTTGCAGAAAAATTAAGCAGAAAGTGAGAATCTATTTGTCGAGCAGAAATTTTTGAGAGCTCACAAAATTTCAGGGTCTGTTGTAATAGTTGGGTTTCTGTTCCAATGAGCTTGTGGATACACCAATAGCTTATAGTCAAGTGCATATCAGTACGCATCAAAGCCATGAGTGAGATATCTTTCTTTAAATCACATGGCTCTAAATGACAGGTTTTACATACACTTAGCCTTCTGTAATGGCAGAAGTGGAATCCGTGGGTACAGAGGGCCGACTGTTACCTGGAAAGCCAGGGTTTGTTTGCCTGGTGAGTAACAAGCGACTCTCCGTGAGAATGCAGGTTATGATGAATAGGAGTTTTCTTCGTTGGCACAAGGCAGGCAGGCACTGGGAGTATTCTCCAAAACAGTGTCTTCTCAAGGGAAAGTGACAAAAGGCTGTTGACAAAAAGAGCTAAAATGTAACATATTTAAAAAGGTTTATTCTGAGCGAAATGAGTGACCAAGGCCTGCGACACAGCCCCAGGAGGTCCTGTGAACATGGGCCCAAGGTGCTCGGGCCACAGCTTGATTTTATACATTTTAGGGGAACAGAAGTTACACAGACACCAATCAATACGTGTCAGGTGTGCGTCAATTCAGCCTGAAAAGATGGGACAACTCAAGGCAGTAGCTTCCAGGTCATAGGTGGATTGAAAGATTTTCTGATTGGAAATTGGTTGAAAGAGTTATCTTTTTTATTTATTTTTTTTGAGATGTAGCCTCACTTTGTCACCCAGGCTGGAGTGCAATGGCACGATCTGGGCTCACTGCAACCTCTGCCTCCCAGGTTCAAGTGATTCTCCTGCTGCAGCCCCCTGAGTAGCTGGGATTACAGGCGCACACCATGCCCGGCTAATTTTTGTACTGTTAGTAGAGACGAGGTTTCACCATGTTGGCCAGGTTGGTATTGAAGCAGCAGTGTACCAGCAGCAGCGGAGGCCCTCCTCCTTGCAGACCAGGGTTACCCCATAGGCAGTGTGCCCAGAGTAGCAGCTCAGAGGCAGGTCTGCACTCATACCCACTTCTAATTATATGCGAACTAAACGGGTTATGCAGAAATTTCTAGAATGAGGGTGATAGCTTCCCAGTTGTTAGGTCGTTGCCATGGAAAGGGGCAGTAACCCCCAGGTGTTGCCATGGCAATGGTCAACTGACACGGCACACTGGTGGGTGTCTTATGAGGAGGTGCTTCTGCCCCCCAACACCACCCCACACCCCGACCTGTTTTTAGCTAGTCTTCAACTGGTCTGGTGTCCTAGCCCCACCTCTGGAGTCAAGTCCTGCCTCCCACCTCAGAATCTTGGTCTCCACAACCCCTTATCTTAACCCAGACAATTCCTTTCTATTGATTTCAGGTCCTTAGATAATAACAACTTGGCTAGGCGCAGCAGCTCACGCCTGTAATACCAGCACTTTGGGAGGCCAAGGCGGGCGGATCACCTGAGGTGGGGAGTTCGAGACCAGCCTGATCAACATGGAGAGACTCCATTTCTACTAAAAATACAAAATTAGCCGGGCGTGGTGGCGCATGCCTGTAATCCCAGCTACTCAGGAGGCTGAGGCAGGAGAATCGCTTGAACTGGGGAGATGGAGGTTGCAGTGAGCTGAGATTGCACCACTGCACTCCAGCCTGGGCAATAAGAGGGAAACTCCATCTCAAAAAAAAAAAAAAAAAAAAAAGGGAGAGAGTGAGAGAGAGAGAGAGAGAGAGAGAAAAAATGGCTGAACAGCAAATGCAGGCATTTATGTCCAGGATAAACTTACAGAGGTGGGGGCCAGCTTAATGTCAGTGCCCACTGCTTACAGGCTGCAGTACTTATAGGTATGGGCGGGAGTGGCCTGGGCAGTATGGCTTGCTGCCTGACAGGATATTGATAAGATGTTCCTTTGATCAGGCGGTTTGGCCCTTGTTCTGGTGGAGTGTGGTGTTCCTTGCATTTTCTCCTAGCAGAGTAAGATAAGATGCAGGCTGTTTCTCATGGTCTTAACCCCCGTGGAGTTCCACTTTGACCAAGGTCTGTGAAATGGCTGGAGACTTACACAATGGTGCAGTTTGGACTAACACTTTTGAGGGCTCTTGTTTTTGACTGTATATATTTTCTAGGAGGACAACAAGTTTCTGGGTACTGTTAAATATCACTTGTGAGCTTTAAGTTACTCAATGATTTAACTTACGGTGGTGGTTATCTTTAAATATGTCATGTTTTTTTTCTTAACCATTTGTAGTGTGGACTGTATAAAATACACAAAAGGCCACCATATTTATATACAATTTAAAAAATAATTTAAAGCAAATTAAAAAGTACCCAGATAGCTACAACCCAGTCCAAGAGTTAGAATATGGACAGAGTCCCTTTCCCCACTCCATCCCCTACCTGCCGCAAACCTCTTCCTCTTCCTGGAAGTAACTGCTCTCCAAACGTGTGGCAATCACTTCCTTGCAAATGTTTATAGTTTTACACTTCTATATGCATTGCTTAGTTTTGCCTTTTATGTTTAAACCTTTAATCTACTTGAAATTTATTTATGTATGATATAAAGGTCCATTTGTTTCCATATGGACACTTCCCTGTCCCAGCACTGTCTGTTAGAATTTCTACTTCCTCGCCTGATCTACACTACCACTGAGGCAGGAGAATAGGGTCTGGAGGCAGGGAAGCTAAGGCTGATTCATGCTGCTTACCAGGGAAAGGAGGGGTTGAATTGGGCTTAGGTTCGGAACCCAAGCCCGATTCATCCCTTTTCAACCCCTCCTTTTTTCTGCGAGGCGGTTGAAAAATGAAAGTACCTCTGATTGGTCCCTCCTGCAACCAATCAGACTGGTCGGGGGCCAATGGGAACCCTCTAGAGGGTATTTAACCCTCAGAAAATTCAGTAACGGGCTTTTGAGCTGCTTGCTTGAGCCCGCTCTCCTCTGTTGGAGTAAATCTCTGCTTTCACTGCCTTGCTTTGTGTGTTTTGTCCAATTCTCTGTTCAAAACGCCAAGAACCTGGCCAACTACCCTCAACTGGTAACGTATTTTGGTGAGCCAGCCGGGAGGTAAGCCCAACGTTTGGGATTTATTTTCTCTTTGTCCTCTTTTCCTTTCCAACTCGGGACCCTCGGTGGACAGCACCCAGGCATGGAGGCAACCACAGGTTTCTGGTCGGGGCCACTCTCCAGGGAAACTGAAAGGGTTCCGTGTGGAAGCGCCTGATCACGACCACCCGGTTTGGTTGAGGGACCTGAGTCTTTTTCTTTTCAGTCTTGCAGCAGCTGTTTCCTGGCAGGGCAAATGGTCAGAAATACCATATGTACAGGCCTTCACGGCCCTACGCCAAAACCTAATCATCTCCGCAAAGAAAGTCCAAAGACAGCACTAGATACTATAGATGACCCCCTTTTATAAGGGCCACCTGTCTTTCAGGGTGAACATAACCGCCCTCATGTAGCCCCTTGCCAAGTGCCTCTGAGGCTAAAACCCAAACACTGGACACCCTACTAGGTCCCCCTCACACTCGGAGGGGACACCATATTCCACTCTCCAGTCCTGCTACCCCTTCAGGAAGTAGCAGGAGCCGAGGGGCCAGTCCTAGTGCAGGCCCCCTTCTCTAGAACTGATATACAACGACGTCAGGGAAAGCTAGGAAGCTCTTCTAAGAATCCCAGGAAATTAGCAGATGGGTTCCAAACTTTGACCTCAGCCTTTGATCTCTCATGGAGAAATGTTCAATTCATTCTAGCAACCTCTTGCACCCCCTCTGAAAAGGAATGAATCTTTTGAGGCTGCCCACCGGGAAGCAGACGATTTATTTGCCCAAAACCCTCAGGGCAATCACCTGGGCCCAGACACAGTCCCCACAACTGATCCTAATTGGGACTCTAACGCTCCCGTGGGAACGAAGAACTGGGCTAAATTTCTCGAGGCTCTCCTTGGAGGAATGAGAAAGGGAATAACTAAGGCAGTAAATGATGAAGTAAGGGAGGTTCCACGGGACAAGGTAACCCTTGCCATGCTCATGCTACAATCTGGAAAGGAAGGGGGCTGCTAACTAGCAAACACTCCTGTATAAAGCATAGGCCTGAAATTCTGCAGCTTTTGGAAGCGATACACCTGCCAAAGGCTGTAGCTGTAATTCATCGTAGGGAGCATCAAAGGGCCTTAACCCTTATAGCACAAGGAAACAGGCTGATAGAGAAGCGAAAGCTGTAGTTGTCAGGGCGCAATCCCAACAGATTCCAGCTCTACTTCTTTTCTGTGATTCCCCAATGGAGCCTGAATACACGCCACAGGAAGAACAGTTAACAAAGGAGCAAGGGGGACAAAACCCAGGATCCTGGTGGTATATGGCATCAAAACCACATCTCCCTCCAGCAGCCTGATGGAGAATTATAAAAACTCTGCATGACTCTTTCCATATGGGGAGAGAAGCCACCCTGGCCATGGTTAACAGGCTCCTCGTTGAGCCTAACTTAGCTTCTGTGGTTAAGCATGTCTGTCAAACCTGCTCACTGTGTGCACTGAACAGCCCAGGAAACAGAATGCCTCCTCTAATAGAACCAGTCCAGAGGGGAGTTGTATTAGAGGACGCTGATAGAACATACCCAGGAAAAGATGGGCGATTAGACTTCACACATATGCCAGCTGGCAGAGGATGTACGTTTTTGTTAGTTCTAATAGATATCTTTACTGGTGGGTCGAAGCTTACCCTACCAGATCAGAGAAGGCTACTGTGGTTACAAGGTTCTCTTAAAAGAAATAATCCCCCAGTTTGGTTTACTCTACAGTCTCCAAAGTGATAACGGCCCATACTTTATCTCCCAAATAACTCAAGGGGTTGCTAAGGCTCTCAGAATCAAATACTATTTACATTCAGCATGGAGGCCTCATTCCTCTGGGAAAGTAGAAAGGGCTAACAAACTCTAAAAGGATCGTTAGCTAAGCTCGATCAGGAAACATCAGAAGCTTGGGTCAGCTTACTGCCCATAGCTCTCTTAAAAATCTGTAATAACCCTAGAGCAAAAATTAATATAAGCCCATATGAAATGTTATACGAAGTCTATTAGTAGTATTATTTTTTTTTGAGATGGAGTCTCTCTGTGTCGCCCAGGCTGTAGTGCAGTGGCGCGATCTCAGCTCACTGCAAGCTCTGCCTCCCGGGTTCACGCCATTCTCCTGCCTCAGCCTCTCGAGTAGCTGGGACTACAGGCGCCCGCCAGCACACCCGGCTAATTGTTTGTGTTTTTAGTAGAGACGGGGTTTCACCGTGTTAGCCAGGATGGTCTCGATCTCCTAACCTCGTGATCCACTCGCCTCAGCCTCCCAAAGTACTGAGATTATGGGCGTGAGCCACCGCATCCAGCCTTTTTTTTTTTTGGAGATGGAGTTTTCGCTCTTGTTGCCCAGGCTGGAGTATAATGCCTCGACCTCGGCTCATTGCAACCTCTGCCTTCCGGATTCAAGTGATTCTCCTGCCTCGGCCTCCCGAGTAGCTGGGATTACAGGCATGCACCACCACACCTGGCTAATTTTGTATTTTTAGTAAAGATGGGGTTTCTTTCTCCATGTTGGTCAGGCTGGTCTTGAACTCCTAACCTCAGGTGATCTGCCTGCCTTGGCCTTCCAAAGTGCTGGGATTACAGAAGGCTATTCTTAACTAATGATCTAATTACTGATTCAGAAACAGCTGGTTTAGTAAAACACCTAGTTAACCTAGGACAATGTCAGCAGGTTTATACAGAAGTTTGGAACTCAAAGGCTTCCCATCCTGGGAACTAACCAGCAACCTCAAATCAGGCCAGGAGATAAGGTGCTTGTTAAAGCATGGAAGGAGGGGTCACCTGCTCAACAATTAGAATGCAAATGCAAGGCACCGTTTTCAGTGATACTGGCCACGCCTTCTGCAGTCAAAGTACTAGGATTAGACAGTTGGATACACCTTTGAAGGATCAAGTCGGTGATACCTGAAGCCCCGGACCTGAACCCGAAGTTCCCTTCAGCCACTACACCTGTGAACCTGTGGAAGCCCTGAAGTACCTGTTTAGAAGACAGCAAAAGAGAAATGCCTACCAACTTTCCTTGGTGTTTTTGTTGCATAGTTACTGTAGGCTGGATAATAGTAGCCATGTTTTTGTATTTTTTTTTTTTGCAGATCAATTGCCTTCTTTCAACCAGTTGGAATCACTTCCTTCATAGTAATTAAGTAGAATATTTTAATTTATTTCTATAAGAAACATTCCTGACAGCATAGGTGTCCACCTTGTGAAGTTCCCATGAAATCTTTTAACCAAATTCATTTCCTCTTGCCTGGAGATGATTGTGCAGTAAGGTTTCCAGCCAGTGCCAAATGAATTCACCACCCCTGGCTGGGGGCCATTCTCCGAAGTGAACTAATGCAGGAACAGGAAACCAAATACTGCATGTTCTCACTTAGAAGTAGGACCTAAACATTGAGTACACATGGACACAAAGAAGGGAACAGTAGACACTGAGGCCTTTGTGAGGGTGGAGAGTGGGAGGAGGCTAAGGATCAAAAACTATCTATTGGGTACTATGCTTATGAGCTGGGTGACAAAACAGTTTGTACACCAAACCCCCATGATACTCAATTTACCTATACAACAAACCTGCATGTGTACCCCTGAACCTAAAATAAAAGTTAAAAAGAAGATAAAATTTGTAATCAACAGCAACCACCACAAAAGCTTTTGTTTCACAAAGCATTCATTACAATATGTAAAATAGTAATACTTAGGACAGTTGGTGACTCATTAAGAATCCAAAATGATAGCGATTATTTGACAAATTCCTACTCTATGCCAGCTCTAAGTCCTAGTTCCTGACTACCCGGTGCAGAGTGGGCTTAAATTAGGGCCCTTAACATTTTTAAAATCGAATTTTAACCATTTTAAAGTGTACAGTTAAGTGGCATTAAGCCTGTTCACTCATGTTATGCAACCATCACCTCTATCTAGGTCCAGAACTTTTAAAAATCACCCTAAATAAATGCTAACTAAGCAGTCACTCTCCATTTCTCTCTCTCCTCAGCACTTGGCAACCACTAATCTGCTTTCTGTCTCTATGGATTTGCCTATTCTGGACATTTCATATAAATGGACTCATTCAATATGTGGTCTTTGGTGTCTGACTTCTTTTACATAGCATAATTTTTGTTTGTTTGTTTGTTTTTGAGACAGAGTCTCACTCTGTCTCCCAGGCTGGAGTGCAGTGGCACAATCTCAGCTCACTGCAACCTCGGCCTCCTGGGTTCAAGTGATTCTCCTGCCTCAGCCTCCCAAGTAGCTGGGATTACAGGCGTGTGCCACCGTGCCCGGCTAATTTTTGTATTTTTTGTAGAGACGGGGTTCCACCATGTTGGTAAGGCTGGTCTCGAACTCCTGACCTCTTGATCCGCTGCCCTCTCAGCCTCCCAAAGTGCTGGGATTACAGGCATGAGTCACCGCTCCTGGCCAGGTTAGCATAATGTTTTTGAGGGTCATCCATGTTGTATTTTTCATTCATTCCTTTTTATGGATGAATAACATTTAACTTTATGGTATCAAAACAGTTTGTTTATTCATCTGTTGGAGGACAGTTAGATTATTTTAACCTTTTGGCTATTGTGAATACAGCTGCTGTGTTCATTGGTGTATAACATTTTTTAAACAAACAAATGGAAATGTTTTTATTTGAACACCTGGTTTCATTTCTCTTGGGTACATATTTAGGAGTGGAATTGCTAGGTCATACGATAATTCTGTGTTTATTGAAGAATCACCAAAGTGTTTTCCACAGTGGTCGCACCATTTTTCGTCCCCACCAGCAATGTATGAAGGTTCCAATTTCTCCACATCTTTACCAACATTTATGCTCTATGTTTAAGAAATGGCTATCCTAGTGTGTGTAAAATGATATCTCATTGTGCTTTTGATGCGTTTCTCTAATGACATTGAACATCCTTTTATGTGCTTTTTGGCCATTTATATATCTTCAGAGAAATGTCTGTTCAAGTCTTTTGTCCCTTTTTAAATTGGGTTGTGTTTTGTTGTTGTTGAGTTGGATTTTTAAAGCTTTAAATTGCCAACAACCAAACACTAGCTTAAACAAAATATGATTTTTTTTTTTTTTTTTTTTGGAGAGGAGGCTTACATAGCTGGAAGGTAAAAGGAGCGATTTGTTTAGTTCCAGGAATTCTAACAATGTGAGGAGGGCTCTGTGTCCTCTTTACATCTGTCAGCTGTGATTCCCTCAAATTAGTTGCAGAGATTTCTTTTACTACAGAGTGGCAAGGCGACCTTCAGTAGCACCACATCCATCTCATCTCCTGACCGACAGTGGAAAGAAATCTTCCTAATACCTTTCATTTTAAAGGAATAGCATTAGGAGAAATACCTAATGTAGATGACGGGTTGATGGGTGCAACAAACCACCATGGGACGTATATAACTGTGTAAAAAACCTACACATTCTCCACATGTATCCCAGAACTTAATGTATAATAAAAAATTACTTTTATATTGATTTATTTATTTAGAGATAGGGTCTTGCTCTGTTGCCCAGGCTGGAGTATAGTGGTGCAATCACAGCTCACCACAGCCTTGACCACCCAGGCTCAAGTGATCCTCCCACCTCAGCCTCCTGAGTAGCTGGGACTGCAGGTGTGCATCACCATGCCCGGCTAATTTTTTTTCTTTTTATTGAGACGGAGTCTCACTCTGTTGCCCAGGCTGGAATGTAGTGGCGAGATCTCTGCTCACTGCAAGCTCTGCCTCCCAGGTTCACACCATTCTCCTGCCTCAGCCTCCTGAGTAGCTGGGACTACAGGCGCCCGCCACCATGCCCGGCTAATCTTTTTGTATTTTTAGTAGAGATGGTGTTTCACCGTGTTAGCCAGGATGGTCTCGATCTCCTGACCTCATGATCCGCCTGCCTTGGCCTCCAGCTATTTTTTTGTTTTTGTTTTTCATAGCGACAAGTTCTCCCTATGTTGCCCAGTCTGGTCTCGAACGCCTGTTCTCAAGCAATCCTCCACCTCAGCCTCTCAAAATGTTGGAATTACAGGTGTGAGCCACTACACCCACTCTCTAATACCTTTCAGAAAATGTCCAGGGAGAACCTAGTTTAGATTTCATGTGCAGGTCTTAAATGATCATGGTAGCCGATGTTATGGGTAGCATAATTTGCTGAGTCTAGGTAATGTACCCACTGAGGTCGTCATGGTGACAAGTCAGTGTTGGCCCTGTCCTAACCACAGGGAAGGGGTTCTCCACAGAAAAGCAGAGTTCAGATCTGAGAAGGTAGTTGAGAATGAGTGCTGTATAGTGAATAATAGTAGATTTTTGCCCCATTTTACCCCTTGTATCTTTGTATATACACATACCATTCTAATTATACATATAGTTTCAAAAACGCCTCTGCTTCTCTAAATACAACTATACTTTATATATATTTTCAAAAGCAGATCTACCTCCTTCTTCCAAAGATAAATATCTGCGTTTTGTGTCCTCTATGGCCACCCCTAAGAGAGGTGCAAGGAGGATTTCATTCCTGGGAATGACCTACTTTAATAGCCTGGGTATTTACTGAAGGACTGAAGAATTATAGGCACCTGTTTCCAGGCTTGGCATTTTTAGGCAGTATTTAAAACCTCAGTTGACATGAATTTGGTGATTCGATGGCATAATAACCACATCCAGAGATCTTGTCTAAACCTGGACCTTGACTCTTGATCCTCACCTTGTGGTTTCTATTTCTTGCCAATAATCTATTCTGGCTTTTCCCCATCTCCCAAAATCATGCTTTCACTTTGCTGTCTGCTTTGAACAATGTGAAAGACTTGAAGGGGAAAATGAAGCTATGTAATTGGCATGTCCCCCAAGATTATAACCTACTGGATGCATTTTTATAAGGGGTATTATGCTTTTGTCTGGCAAAGAATACCTAGAATATAATATTTGAGAGAGAATCAGACTTCTCAAATTTTCTGGCTCATCCAAGACCCAATATTTTATTTATTCATTTAATCATTTTTTCAACAATTTAAAAAATTGATGGATAATAAGTTACATAGTTTCAGGGTACATATGATAACTTAATACATTCATATAATTCGTATACATCACATCAGTGTACTTGGGATATCCATCACCTTAATATTTGTCTTTATCCCAGAAATGTTTGAATTTTTCTCTTCTATTTTGAAATGTACAGTATGTTTTTGTAAACTATAGTCACCCTACTCATCTATTGAACACTGGAGCTTATTTCTTCTATCAACTTTATATTTGTATCCATTTATCAACTTCTTTGAATCCCCTACTTCTGCTACCCTTGCTGGCTTCTGGTAACCACCAATCTACTCTCTACCTTCCTGAGATCCACTTTTTCTTAGCTCCCACATATGAGTGAGAACACGTGGTATTTGTCTCTTTGTGTCACTTAACAGAATGACTTCTAGTTCTATTTATGTTGCTGCAAATGACAGGATTTTATTCCTTTTTACAGATGTATACTATTCCATTGTATATATATAACACATTTTCTTTACCCATTAATTCGTTGATGGGCACTTAGATCGATTCTATATTTTGGCTATTGTGAATAGTGCTGCGATAAACATGGGCGTGCCGATAGCTCTTTGATATATTCATTTCCTTTCTTTTGGAGATATGCCCAGGAGTGGGATTCCTGGATCCTATGGTAGTTCAATTTTTAGTTTTTTGAGGAACCTCCAAGCTGTTCTCTGTAGTAGCTGCACTAATTTCCATTCCCACCAACAGTGTACAAGGGTTCTCTTTCTTCCACATCCTCGCTAGCCTGCGTTATTGCTTGTCTTCTTGATAAAAGCCATTTTAACTGGGCGAGATATCTCATTGTGGTTTTGATTTGCATTTCTCTGATAATTTGTGATGTTGAACATTTTTTATATGCCTGTTTGCCATTTGTATGGCTTCTTTTGAGAAATGTCTACTGAGATCTTTTGCCCGTTTTTAAGTTGGATTATGTTTTTTTTTGTTGTTTGTTTTTTCTATTGAGTTGTTTGAGCTCCCCATACATTCTGGTTATTAACCCCTTCTCAGGTGGTTAGTTATATTTTCTGCCATTCTGTGGGTTTTCTCTTCACTTTATTATTTCCTTTGCTATGCAGAAGTTTTTAGCTTGAAATAATCCCATTTGTCTATTTTTACTTTGTTTGCCTATGCTTTTGAGATCTGACATAAAAAAATCTTCACCCAGACCAATGTCCTGGAGTGATTCCTCAATGTTTTCTTCTAGTAGTTTCATGGTTTGAGGTTTTAGATTTAATCTTTAATCATTTTTGATTTGATTTTTGTATGTGGTAAGAGAGAAAGCACCCAGTTTCATTCTTCTGCATATAGTTATCTAGTTTTCTTGGCACCATTTATTGAAAAGTCTATCCTTTCCCCCATTATATGTTCTTGGTACCTTTGTTGAAAATGAGTTGGCTGTAAATGTGTGGATTTACATCTGCGTTCTCTATTCTGTCCCGTTGGTGTATTCTGTCTGTTTTTATGCCAGTGTCATACTGATTTGGTTATTATAGCTTTGTAGTAAAATTGGAAGTCAGGTAGCGTAATGCCTCCAGCTTTGTTCCTTTTGCTCAGGATTGCTTTGATTATCTGGGGTCTTTTGTGGTTCCATATACATCTTAAGATTTTTTTCTATTTCTGTAGAGAATGTAATTGGATTGCATTTAATCTATACATTGCTTTGAGTAGTATTATAATTTAACCAATATTAAGTATTTCAATTCATGAATCTGGAATATCTTTTCATTTTGTTGTGTCCTTTTGAATTTCTTTCCCAATATTTTAGTATGGTATTTCTTTATCTCTTTGCTTTTGTCTTCACAAATTTTAGCTTAGGATGCAGAATTTGGCCTTTTCAAATTCTGACTCCCAGTCCTCAAGGATTGCAAGGTATAGGTATAAGGATTTTTCTAAAAAATGAAGTTTCATTATTCCCTCTCTGCTTTTAGATAGTATAGCTTGGGCTGAACTTCTGCTTTTCTCATATAGTATTATTTGAGGCCACAAGTAATGTTCAATATCTTGCTATTTTTCTTGGGGCTGAGTCCAAAGATTTAACAAACCATCGGATAGCCAGTTGCATTGCTACTGTATAACAAAACTTTTCAAATAATTATTTAGGGATGGGAATAATTATCTGCTCTGTTTTGCACCCAACATTATCTCAGCTATTTCCATATGTTAGGGCCCGTTACTTAAATTACCTCATTCTTAGGTATAAATTACTCAGGAATTTTTCAGTTGCAGATGACAGAAACCCATCTCAAAACTGCTTTAACAACATCAAAGTGGGTGGTGGGGGGTGCAAATGTGTATTTCAGAGGGAGGAAGATTATCTCCACTTCTACAAGTATGTGCTAGATTGGTCACTGGCAGACAGAATCATCAATTTATTAGTGAAGCATAACTTGTGTTGAACAAGACAAGCCGGGTCAAGCATTTGAAGATGCTTTTGAGGTACTAAGGCAACATTCAACTGGAGATGTTCAAAACTGACCTGGTTTTCATCAGTGATTGTCACCATGTCAGAGGAGATTCCAACTGCTATGGAGTGTTGCTTACAGAGGAATCTGTTTATAATTGGAGAACTTTAATAAATAATGCTGCAGACTTCTATTTTGAAGGAACTATTCATTGATCTTTGTGGAACACAACTGAAAGCCAGCTTGTACAGTCTGCTATTTTCCAGCAAGAGGGAGGACAAGGCAGGAAGATGCTCTGACTGTTTGAATAACTTCACAAATCTTGGTGTAATCCCAAGATGGCACCTGTATTCAGTAAGTAGATAAAACCAAAGGCAGTTTCGAGTTTGTATCAAAAAACAAAGAAAAATTTGCCAAACTTTGAAGAATAAGAAAGGGCAACAGGAAGACCACGATCTATCAGAAAATGGCCAGGGAGCTGAGGAATTATGGAAAAACTCAGGAAATCAGCAAAATCTGGAGAAAGCTCATTTACCAATGAGCTTCAGTGGGGCCATTCTCTGAAGATCTCTCCATCTTGTTTCTCAGAGAAAGAGATAGTCTACTCACAGTATGTTCAGTTGATCAAGAACATCTCAGTTTAATTGGAATGCAAACTAAAATTATACATATGCCAGTTACCATGAGCTTAGTCACCATGATTTGCTAAATATACACTCCCATTTCATCATCTTTTTTGGCATTAGAAATCCCTACAAGCTTTAGGATTTTTCTCTTAAAGCAAATACTGAAGATAAAAAAATTAGCTTCATTGCGGCTATCTTTTATCAAATAGCACATAATTTATACAGACTCGGTGGGAAATTCTGCCAGTGAACAACTTTAGTGTTTCCAATCATCAAGCCCCTTTTGAAAGTATGGACTAAATATCCTTGCTCTTAGTATTCTCTATGCAGCCACTTTCTTCTAGGTTAACAATGCCTGGCCGGGCGCGGTGGCTCACGCCTGTAATCCCAGCACTTTGGGAGGCGGGCGGATCACGAGGTCAGGAGATCGAGACCATCCTGGCTAACACAGTGAAACCCCGTCTCTACTAAAAATACAAAAAATTAGCCGGGCGAGATGGCGGGCGCCTGTAGTCCCAGCTACTCGGGAGGCTGAGGCAGGAGAATGGCGTGAACCCCAGGGGGCGGAGCCTGCAGTGAGCCGAGATTGCGCCACTGCACTCCAGCCTGGGCGGCAGCGAGACTCTGCCTCAAAAAAAAAACAAAAAACAAAAAAAAAACAATGCCAGTGCAGATGATTTGATTTATGTATTGATTTACACATTTTCCTGTCTTACACTCAGGTGAAAAATCAGTTGGATATATATCTGATGGCTTTACAAAAATTATTTACAAAAAGTAATTGCATATAATACAGTGTTTATGCCAAAGTATGTTTATGCCTTAAAAACTTTAGTGGAAATGTCTATTCAGGTCCCTTGCTCATTTTCTAATTGGGTTTCTTGTTTTCTTAATATTGAGTTGTTTGAGCTCCTTCTGTATTTTGGATATTAACCCCTTGTCAGATGTATGACTTGCAGCTGTTTTTTCCCAATCTGTGCGTTGTTTCTGCATGCTGTTGGTTGCTTCATTGGCTATGCAGAAGCTTTTTAGTTTGATGTAATCCCATTTGTCTATTTTTGCTTTTGTTGCCTGTGCTTTTGGGGTCACATCCAAAAAACCATTGCCCAGAAAGTGTTATGTAATTTTTCCTCCCTGTGTTTTCTTCCAGTAAGTTTAGAGTTTTTGGTATTACATTTGAATCTTTAATTCATTTTAATTGATTTTTAGGTCTGTATATGGTGTGAGATAAGGGTCCAATTTTATTCTTCTGCAGGTAGAAATTTCGTTTTCCCAACACTATTTATTGAAGAGACTGTCCTTTTCCTATTGCATATTCTGGTACCTTTGTTGAAAATCAATTTGACTGTATAGTAGTAGGTTAATTTCCAGACTCTCTATTCCAGTCCATTGGTCAATGTGTCTTTTTTTTTTTTTTTCCAATACCATGTTGTTTTGATTGCTATAGCTTTGTAGAATACTTTGAAATCTGGTGGTGTGATACCTCCAGCTTTGTCCTTTTTGTTCATGATTGACCTTGGTTTTTGAGGTTTTTGCGGATCCATATGAATTTTTGTTTTGTTTTGTTTTTTGAGACGGAGTCTCACTCTATGGCCCAAACTGGAGTGCAAGTGGTGTGATCAGGGCTCACTGCAACCTCCGCCTCCCAGCTTCAACTTATTCTTGTCCCTCAGCCTCCCAAGTAGCTGGGATTACAGGTGAGTGCCACCATGCCTGGCTGATTTTTGTATTTTTAGCAGAGATGGGGTTTTACCATGTTGGCTAGGTTGGTCTTGAACTCCTGACCTCAGGTGATCCTCCCACGTCAGCCTCCAAAAGTGCTGAGATTACAGGTGTAAGCCACCATGCCCAGCCCTATATGAAGTTTTGGATTTTTTTTTATTTCTATGAAAAGTGATGTTGGGATTTTCATAGGGATTGTGTTGAATTTGTATATCACTTTGGGTAGTATAGACATTTTAGTAATATTAGTTCTTCTGAACCATGAACATGAAATATCTTTCATTTATTTGTGTCTTATTCAGTTTCTTTCATCAACGTCTTATAGTTTTCATCGTATAAGTCTTTTGTCTCCTTGGTTAAATCTGTTGCCAATTTCTTTTTCCTGCTTAATTGCTCTGTCTAGGACTTCCAATTCCATGTTGAGTGGGCATCCTTGTCTTGTTCCAGATCTTGGGGGAAAGGCTTTCAGTTATTCACTGCTGAGTCACTGTTAGCTGTGAGCATCTCTGGATAGCTTTTATTGTTGAGATACCTTTCTTCTATACCTGATTTGGTGATTGTTTTATGATTAAGGGATGTTGAATTTTGTCAAATTTTTTTCTGCTTCTGATGAGATGATCATATGATTTTTGTCATTTATTCTGTTAATGAGGCGTATCATTTATTGACTTGCATAAGTTGAACCCTCCTTGCCTTCCAGGGATCAAGACATTTCTCAAAAGAATACATATAAATGGCCAACAGATATAATGAAAAATACTCAATATTGCTAATCATTAGGGAAATGCAAATTAAAGCCATAATGAGACATCATCTCACACTGGTCAGAATGGCTTTTATCAAAAATATGAAAGATAAATGTTGTCAAGAATGTGGAGAAAAGGGAACCCTTGTACAACGTTGGTGGGAATGTAGTATAGTCAATATGGAAAACAGTATGGAAGTTCTTCAAAAAACTAAACATAAAATTGCCATATTATTTTGAAATCCCACTTCTGGGTATTTATCAAAAAGGTTTAAAATCAGTTTGTCAAAGAGCTGTCTATACCCCATGTTCATTGCAGCACCATTCACAATAGCAAGTTACAGAATCAACTGTTCATCAACAAATGAGTGGATAAAGACAATGTTGCATACTTACAGAAAGGAATACTATGAAGCTTTAAAAAAGAAAGACATTCTCGGCTGGGCATGGTGGCTCACACCTGTAATCCTGGCACTTTGGGAGGCCGAGGTGGATGGATCACTTGAGGTCAGGAGTTTGAGACCAGTCTGGCCAACATGGTGAAACCCCATCTCTACTAAAAATACAAAAATTAGCCAGGCATGGTGGTGGGTGCCTGTAATCCCAGCTACTCAGGAGGCTGAGGCAGGAGACTCGCTTGAACCGGGGAGGTGGAGGTTGCAGTGAGCCGAGCTTGTGCCACTGCACTCCAGCCTGGGTGACAGAGTGAGACTCAGTCTCAAAAAACAAACAAACAAACAAAAAACAACAACAGAAAAGAAAGACATTCTGACATTTGTGACAACATAGATGGAATTAGAGAATATTATGCTAAGTGAATTAAGTCAGGTTCAAGAAGGCAAATACTGCAGGTTCTCACATATATGTGGAATCTAAAACAAACCCATAGAAGCAGAAGGTAGAATGGTGGTTATAGAGGCTGGGGGTTGTGGGGAAGGGGGAGATGGTGATCAAAGGGCATCAGATTATAGTCAGACAGGAGGATTTTAAAAATACTTTTGAGTTCTATTGCATAGCATGGTGAATATAGTTAATAATAGAGTATTGTACATTTCAAAACTGCCAATAGAGTACATTTCAAATGTTCTCACCACAAAAATGTTAAGTATTTGAGGTACTGGATATGTTAACCAGCTTGATTTAATTATTCCACATTGTATTCAAATTGTAACATCACTTTGTATCCCATAAATTTAATTATAAATTATCAATTTACAATTTCAAAACTAAAGTAAGAAGGGGATTTATGGACTCATAGAGCTAAGTTAGGTCAATAGGATTAAGGTGTGGCTGGATCAGATGTCATCAGTACTCTGCCTTCCTTTCTATCCTTTTTATTCCTTCTCAAACATTCTTTTTTTTTTTTTTTTTTTTTGAGACACAATCTTGCTCTGTCACCCAGGCTGGAGTGCAATGGCTTGATCTTGGCTCACTGCAACTTCTGCCTCCCGGGCTCAAGTGATTCTCTTGCCTCACCCTCTTGAGTAGCTGGGATTACAGGTGCCCGCCACCACGCCTGGCTAATTTTTGTATTTTTGGTAGAGACGGGGTTTCACCATGTTGGCCAGCCTGCTCTCCAACTCCTCAGGTGATCCGCCCTCAGGTGATCCGTCCGTCTTGGCCTCCCAAAGTGCTGGGATTACAGGTATGAGCCATCATGCCCGGCCGGAAAGTGTTTCTTAATGAGAGCTGATGGGATGGGATTTGAACTGGCAGGAAATAAAGTGGCAGATACTCCTTTGGGTGGCTGCATCAGCAAGACTGGAATCAGGGAGTTGAGACGAGGTGGGACAGGCGGGAGGGAGCCAACTCTCACTTCCTCCTTCTGTCCCCATTTGCCTTCTTTTTTATGCTGAGCAGATACCTGTCATCCTTTTTTTCATTGAATATTGTATCATAAGCATTTTCCATGTTGCTAATGTATTTTCTTAATAAGCTTTTTATTTTGGAATAATTTTAGATTTACAGAGAATTAATGAAGACGGAACAGAGAGTTCTTGTATTCCCCTCCCCCCGTTTGCTTCTCCTAATGTTCTCATCTCACATGACTGTGGTCAATTGTCATAACTAAGAAACCACTCTTGGTACGTTACTATTTTTATTTTTGAGACAGGGTCTCACTCTGTCACCCAGGCTGGAGTGGAGTGGCACAATTTCAGCTCACTGCAACCTCCACCTCCCAGGCTCAAGCGATCCTCCCACTTCAGCCTCCTGAGTAGCCAGGACTACAGGCAAAAATTAAATGGGCGCGGTAACATGCGCCTGTAGTCCCAGCTACTTGGGAGGCTGAGAAGAAGAATCGCTTGAACCCAGAAGGCGGAGGTTACAGTGAGCCAAGATCGTGCTACCGCACTCCAGCCTGGCAACAGAGCAAGACTCTTCTTTTTTTTTTTTTTGAGACAAAGCTGGAAACAGTAACTGGGGGGAAAGTAACAGGTACGGGAACCATCATGAACAAAACATTAGAGGCAGAAACAAGCTCTCTTTTTAGTTGGCCCCTGGGACAGTTTACTCTTCTCCCCCACAGAGTAGCTGACCAACACTTGGAGGAAACTATGGCAAAGAGTTTAAAGCCTGGAGTGGGAAGATTAGGGGTGTGCTGGGGGAGAGACGGGGTGCTGAGAAGGAGCTAAGAGGCATGGCTGGAGAGAGAGATAGAGATAGATGTGGGAGAGCAAAGTGACTTGGCACCACTGCTTTTTGGCTGGAGTGGCAATGGGGATAATTATTAAAATAATCCCTACTAATTGTAAAAATTCATGGACGATAGAAGGGAACATCCTCAGCTCCTTTTCACCACTGTTTTTTGTTTGTTTTTTAACCACTCTTAACAATCTGGTGTATTTCTTCACATGCTTTCTTCCTGTGCATACAAACCACAAGAATACAAGCTTACAGGATACCAGGCAATACCAGCCTTCTAAGCCTCGAACCTCTCTCTGCCACTGGCTGCTTTGTCCCTGTGCTGGTTCTCCTTCTAACCCCCAGGTGGGCGCTCTCTTCTTTCCCCTTCCTTCTCTCTCTCTCTCTTTTTTTTTTTTTTTGATTGAGACAAAGTCTCACTCTGTCACTAGGCTGGAGTGCAGTGGTGCGATCTTGGCTCACTGCAACCTCTGCCTCCCAGGTTCAAGCGATTCTTGTGCCTCAGCCTCCAAGTAGCTGGGGCTACAGGCATGCACCACCACGCCTGGCTAATTTTTGTATTTTTAGTAGAGATGGAGTTTTACCACGTTGGCCAGGCTGGTCTCGAACTCCTGACCTCAGGCGATCCATCCGCCTCGGCCTCCCAAAGTGCTGGGATTACAGGCATGAGCCACGGCGCCCGGCCCCCTTCCTCCTTCTGAAAAGAAGGTGGATCTCAAGGCTCAGTCCTGCTCTTCCCTCCTCATCCTTTGCTCTTGCGGGTCTCCTCTTCCGTGCAGATGGCTCCCTGACCTCCTCTTCAATATCAGACTTCTCTCCGAAGTTCCAGGTCTGGATTTGCCATTACTTGCTGGACATCTCTTCCTTTATCTCATACCTGCCACTGCTCATAAACATTTGTCAACGAGCAGAGTCAGTCATTTGTCTCAGTTTCCTTCTTTAAGCTTTCCATTTTTTATCACTGGCATCTGTGTATACTCAAAGTCATGGGCTCAAAACATCGGCCTTATCCTTGACTTTTCTCATTACCATCCAGCTCTAACTGGTTCTTCTCCTGTAATATCTTTCTCCTCCATCCCATCGTTTCACTCTATTTTTACCACTTAGATCATGATAGACTTCCTGCCAGTAATCTGTCCCCACTCCAACCCGTCTCCTTACAGCTGCCACATGAACCTTTATAAAATGCTATTTACATGTTAATCCTCTTTTCCTCCTGAACACAGAATTCCTCACCTTCTTGCTTATCTGCCACTGTCCCAATTTCTAATCCTGGTAAATATACCTCCCACCATCTAGCACCAAACTGTCTTCCTAGACTCACCTCCTGCTTTTCCCACACCCGTGTTCCACTCCAGCCCCAATCATTTACTTATTGGTCTCTTAAAACACTTTGCATTTGCTGACTCCTGGGTCTTTCCTTGAGCCACTAACTCAATCTGAAATTTTGATCTCCTTTTTTTTGAACTTGTTCAAGCACCTTTTTTCCCAGCTCAAATCCCAGTCAAGCCCTGTCTCTTTCAAGAAGCATTTTTTTTAGCTGGGCGTGGTGGCTCATACTTGTAATCCCAGCACTTTGGGAGTCTGAGGTGGGAGGATTGCTTGAGTCCTGGAGTTGAGACCAGCCTGGACAACATAGTGGGACCCCATCTCCACACACACACACACACACACAGCATTTTTTGACCACCTCCACAGTCCATGGAATTGACCCTTCCAAAACCTGAGGCCAATGCTTATTGATAGACTGGATTGGTATTTACACATTATATATTATCTCTTTGGCCTCCCTGAGTTTCCCCTGTGCCGAGACTCTACCTTTCTCTAGTTACCTTCTATTTCTCTATTTATCTTCAGTGCCTGGCACAGGATCTGGACATCATAGATGTTCAATAACTTTTTGAAAAAATTATTTATATATTTAGAGACAGGGTCTCTCTCTGTCACCTAGGCTGGAGTGCAGTGGCACGATCACAGTTCACCACAGCCTTGAATTCCTTGGCTCAAGCGATCCTCCAGCCTCAGTCTCCCAGGTAGCTAGGACTACAGGTGCAGGCCACCACACCTGGCTAACATTTTTTTCTTTTTTCTTTTCTTTTTTTTTTTTTACTTTTCATAGAGATGGGGGTCTGGCTATGTTGCCCAAGCTGGTCTTGAACTCCTGGCCTCAAGCATTCCTCCTGCTTTGTCCTCCCAAAGTGCTAGGATTACAGGCATGAGCCACCATGCCTAGTCTCAATAGCTTTTATGTGGAATGATTATGCTTATGCATAGGTTGAAAGTTTGAAGGCAAGAAGATAAAGTTTGGGGAATAAACAAGGGAGATGTTATAGGAATGGATGAAGGATAAAACTGTGTTGGGGACAAAGGGTTAAAGGAGAGGCAAAACTGGGTTTGGGGATTAAGATCACAGAAGAGGGATAAGAGTATGAGATTGTGTGAGACTGTCCTACATGTCATTGGCAGTGCTCGGGTTAGAGGGACCATCTGGATGTGGTCATGAGGTTGTTGGGTGAGAACCATATGGGCCTCAGGCTAGAGAAAATTAGGAGTTGGCCTCCTCAGATCTACCAAGGCAGACAACCCAATGAATTACTTACTTAATTTGACTCTTGAGGAGGCTCAAAGAAACTCCTCCTGGAAGGCCTAGCTGCTTGTTTCACAAAGGCCAAAGACAGGGAAGTATTTTGTTTACTTACTGGATTCATTCAGAAAAGTATTTATTGAGCATATAGTATGCACCAGGCATTGAGAACATAGAGATTTTGCTTTCCCTCAAGGAGTTCCTAGTCTAGTAGGGGGCAACAAAGACATAAAAAGTAAATGCAACAGTGTGCTACGATGGAGGAAGAATCCTGTGTGGGATATTATGGGGGCACAAAGCAGGGAGGGATAAGTTCACCTCGAGGAGATAGAAAAGGCTTCTCAGGGAGGCAACTTGAGCTGAGTCTTTAAATCTGAGTAGATATCTACCAGGTTGATGGGAATAAAGGACAGTTGGGGAGAGGGTGGGCATTCTGGGCAAACAGCAAGAGTTGCAGGGAGCTGATGAAATTTCAGGGAAATTCATGAATTTGGGGTCAGGAAGAGATAAGTGATGTGGTTGCACAGAAAACAGGAGACCCACGAGGAGACATGTTTGGTGTGCTGGGGAGAGATAAGAAAGGCCTGCAGCAAGTAGGGGAAGCAGGAATGGAGATGGGCAGGGTGGAAGTCACGTGAAAGAAGTGGAATGGTGAGGACTCCATTGTTTAATTGGTGATGACAGGAAGAGAAAGAGAAAGAGTAGGCTGTGTGAGAGAGAGCAGAAGAGAAGGAAAGATTGGTCATTGTTACTCCCTGGTTCCTGGCTGGGGCAACTAGGTATATTGTGTGTGTGTGTGTGTGTGTGTGTGTGTGTGTGTGTGTGTGTGTGTGTATTTGCTGAGATGTGGGACACATAAGGACTAGAAGAGTTGCTTGGTTTTTGAAAACCAAGTCTGAGGTGCTTTTGGGAATCATGGCGCACTGAATTTTCCACTCCTTTGCATCTGTGAAAGCTCTGATGTCTGAGAAAGGTCAAAGGGATCCTTGGTAGAGAACTATAAGCAAGTACAATCCAACTTAAAATAACTTACTGAACATTCACTATGTGCCAGACACAGTGTGGTCCACGCTAATCTCCGAGGGGGCAGGGACTCTGACTTGTTCATGTTTGCATTCCAGTGCCTCATACAGAGGCTGACACACAGTGGACATTCAATTAATATTCGTTGAATGGATGACAAGACATGAATGAATATAACGGTTAATGGGTAATGGGAATATAGTAATGAGAATCTCCTGATCCCTCCTTTTGGGAGCAAGCTGTCTGGTTGGGGAGACAAATGTATATACAACCAGTGTCCAAACAGCATATTAAATACTTGAATAGAGGTTGGATGTAAGGGCAATGGTGACTGAAGAGAAAGGAGGAGTGACTGAGCCCTTGTGTTGGATTTTTAAGGACATGTAAAATTTTTCTAGGCAAAGAGGAAAAGAAATCCCAGGAAGAAGGAATAGAGCATATCAAGGCTTAGAGGGGTACAAATGTATGCCTTGATTCTCAGAATAACAAAATGTTTAATGCATCTGAATTCCACATGGTGATCATAATGCCTGCCATCTCCTTATAAGGAAATCTGCCCCATCGACAGTGAGAGGTGTACTTGGATGGGACCACTCCCCAGACAAAAGAGCAGGGTCAGTTTCTCACTATGGGTGTGTGTGTGTGTGTGTGTGTGTGTGTGTTGATCTGGAAAATACAGAGAGAATCAGGCAGTTAGTAATAGGAGCAAAGATGGAGAGAAGCCAGAGGGGCCAAGATGGCCATGGGGAACAGAAGTTACAAAGAAGTAGAACCTCATGGTAGAGAAGAGACATGCTGAGCAGAGGGAGAAGCCACAGTTGTTTTTTTGGTTGAGAGCAGATGAACTCAGACGGTCAGCCCATTAATCACATCTATGTATATTAAAAATCTATTAGTCATGTTAAAATATTTGCTTCCAACCATCAAATATATTTTAAAGAACTCATTAGGAGAGGGATAGTCTGTTATATTTACCCAGATATTTAACATTTCTGTTGTTCTCGCTTGATTCCCCGTGTTCCAGGTTTCCTTCTCACATCACTTCCCTTCTGTCTGAAGAACTTTCTTAAGCAATTCTTTTAGATTACATATGCTGGAAATGGATTATCTTAGTTTTTTTTTTTTCTTTTCATCTGAGAAGGTCATCATTTCACCTCATTCCTCAAGGGTATTTTTTTCTGGATATAGAATTCTGAGTTGATAGCTCTTTTCTTTTAGCACTTTAAAAATATTATTCTACTTTTTAAAAATATTTTATTTCCATAGGTTATTGGGGAACATGTGGTGTTTGGTTACATGAATAAGTTCTTTAGTGGTGATTTATGAGATTTTGGTGCACCCATTACCTGAGCAGTAAACACTGAACCCAATTTGTGTTCTTTTATCCCTCGCCCTCTTCCCACCCTTTCCCGGAGTCCCCAAATTCTGTGGTATCATTCTTATGCCTTTGCATCCTCATAGCTTAGCTCCCACTTGTGAGTGAGAACATAGGATGTTTGGTTTTCCATTCCTGAGTTACTTCACTTAGAATAATAGTCTCCAATTGCATCCAGGTTGCTGCCATGAATTCATTGCTTTTTGTGGCTGAGTAGTATTCCATTGTATGTATGTGTATATGTATATCACAGTTTCTTTATCCACTTGTTGATTGATGGGCATTTTGGTTGGTTCCACAGTTTTGCAATTGCGAATCGTGCTGCTATAACATGCGTGTGCAAGTACCTTTTTTATATAATGACTTCTTTTCCTCTGGGTAGATGCCCGGTAGTGGGATTGCTGATTGAATGGTAGTTCTACTTTTAGTTCTTTATGAATGTCCACACTGTTTTCCATAGTGGTTGTACTAGTTTACATTCCCACCAGCAGTGTAGAAGTGTTCCCTGTTCACACATCCATGCCAACATCTATTATTTTTTGATTTTTTTTGATTATGGCCATTCTTGCAGGAGTAAGGTGGTATGACATTGTGGTTTTGATTTGTGTTTTCCTGATTAGTGATGTTGAGCGTTTTTCATATGTTGGTCATTTTGTATATCTTGAGAATTGTCTATCCATGTCCTCAGCCCACTTTTTGATGGGATTGTTTTTTTCTTGCTAATTCATTTGAGTTTGTTGTAGATTCTGGATATTAGTCCTTTGTCAGATGTATCTTCTGGCCTCCATTGTTTTTGATGAGAACCCTACAGTCATTTGAATTCTTATTTCTCTATAGGAAATACATTGCTTTTCTCTGCTTGCTTTCAAGATTTTTTTCTTTGGCTTTAGTTTTCACTAGTTTGATTGTGATTATCTGGATGAGGATTTGTTTGTTTTATCCTGTTGGTGATTTGTTGAGATTTTTGAAGCTGTAAGTTATGTCTTTTATGAAATTTGGAAAACTGGAAGCCATTATTTATTTATTTTTTTCCGCACCACACACTCTTCTCTTTCTTTGACTCTGATGACATGAATGTTAGACCTTTTGGTATTGTCCTTCATGTCCTTGAGACTCTATTTACTTAAACAATTTTTTCTTGATGTCATTCAAATTGCATAGTTTGTATTGAGCTATCTTCAGATTCACTGACTCTTTCCTTTGCTGTCTCCATTCTGCTGCAAGCTCATTCAGTGAGTTAAAACTTTTTTATTTTTTAAATTTATTTTATTATTTATGTATTTATTAATGGGATACAAGTGGTTTTTGGTGACATGGATGAATTATATAGCAGTGAAGTCTGAGATTTTGGTGCACCCGTCACCTGAATAGTGTACATTGTACCTAATGCATAGATTTTGTTCCCTTGGTCCCCTTCCCACCCTCCCCCTTCTGAATCTCTAAAGTCCATTATGTCACTCTGTATGCCTTTGCATATTCCTAGCTTAGCTCTCACTTATAAGTGAGAACATACAGTGTTTGGTTTTCCATTCCGTTATCTCCTAGGGGGTTGGAATGGTAGAGGTTTCTTAAAGCTTATCTCCTTCTCCCATCTCATGTACTTTTTATTTATTTACTTTCCCCCAGTATTTTATTTAGTGGTTTGATGGTTCAAGTTTCAGGCCAATAGGGGAAGTGTCCCTGAGTAGGGATCGGTTGTGGCTAAAGCAAGTGGGTAAATGAAGTCCCAGCTTGACAGAGGTGGCTGGAGGAGCCCTCAGTGAGTCACAGTGAGGTCTTATCAGGGAGAAGGGTTGGAGCCACCTTAGATCCCCTGCAAGGTTAGCAGGGATGCATTCCACCTCTTAGATATGCTCCTGTCCCAGTGCTCTGGCTGTTCAGATCAGACAGGCACCTCTTTTCATCTGTAGGATGTTGGTGTTCCCAGTAGAGAGGAATTGTGACTGTTTCTTGTGCAAGCCTGAACTTGGAGGGTGCTCCTCCTGTGGGGATGCGGTCACCTTGATGTGTTCCAGAATGGCCGTCTATAGTTGCACCCATGTCGCGCTTCTGTAGGAGAAGTCCCAGCTGTGCATATGGTGGTGAACAAAGGGGGAAAGACTGCCTCTTCTCCAAGATCCTTCCCGTGCACCAAAGCTGTCTGGCTGTTGCGATAGAGCTGAAGACTTTCCCTGCTGAGCCCAGCACTGCAACTCTGCCTCTGCTCAAGGAAGCTTTCCACCAGCGGAAGGATCTGATGCTCAAGACCTGCCATCCAGATTCTTTGGTCTCACAGGGTGTTCCCTTGATGGCGCGCACTCCCCCTTTCCCTATGAGTGGGAGTCCCGGTGAGCCACTCTACTGTGAATGTTGTTGCTCCTCTGGGTCTAGCTGCGCAGTGACGTTGCCACCCTCCAGGCCTGTGTTGGGGAATGCCAGTTGTGAATGCCAGTTTCCCAGAAGTGGGTAGCAACACCAGCTCTACTGGGGGTAGCAGGGGAGTGACGGAGACTCTGAAATTCCTTGGTTATTGGTAGCCGTAGTGTGTTGGCTTTCTTGAATGCTATAGTAGTAATGAGCTGGTCGTGTGGACTCAGGACCTCCTGGTTAGTCGGAGTGATGCAGGCAGTGGTGATAGCTGAGCTCATAGAGCCTCCTTCTTCCCGGGTGCGATGTTATTCTACCAGGAGATGCTGTAATGGACTGTGCTGGTTGGCCTCCAGCTGGGAGGTGGTGCTTGCAAATGAACACCAGCTGTGGTAGGTGTGTGTGTGTGTGTGTGTGTGGGGGGGGGGTGCGTAGAGGGAAGAATACTCTGGTTTCACAGGCAATAGGCAGGGCCACATAGCTCTCAAGAGATTCTGTCCTTTGTGTTAAGCTACCAGGGCAGGTGGCGGGGCAAAGTCAGATGGGGGCTGGGTGGGTCAGGTTTGTGCTCTGATTCTCCGTGTGCAGCGGCTCCTGTGAATGTTGGGGGATGGAGTGGGTCTCAGGCCACTGGGTTGATGTTCTTCTGCCGCCGCTGCACAGAAGAGTTTGTGCAGAGTGGGGAGTAGCAGGCAGCGGTGAGCCCCACAATTCCCATGCACTTAGTGAGGCAGATCTACCACCACAGCTTCCACTGGCAGCGGCGAGCTGAATTCCAGCCAGTCTGTAATCGGAACTTGCCACAGTTATAAGCTTTCCCAGCGGGAGATCGCAACTGTGGCTCTCACGCCACACCCTTCCCTGTGGTGCAAAGCCGGCCCCTGAGGCTCCTGCACCCGCAGCTTCTGCACTCACGGCCCCCTGCGCTCGCAGCCCACTTTTCACTCTCCCCCGCCTGGCCCTGGCCAAGGGAGTTGGTCCCCACCCAAGGTTATATATATATCGTGAAACCCCGTTGGGAGAGTCTTTCAACCTGCGACCGCCCCCTAAACTTTTTGCCTGTCCTCCGCGGGGTCCCCTGTGAGGCACAGTAAGGAACGGCCGCCCTCCTGTGTTGGGATTTGGTAGTGCATGCAAGTGTCTTCTGCCACTGTTCCTATTTTTATATTCCACCACCCTCCCCGAGTGGGTTCCTTTGCTGGGTGGGGTTAGGGCCTTCCTCCGTGTCCTGTGCTTTCAGGGTCCCTGGTGGGGGTGTGTATCCCAGAGGCAAAAACTCTTCCCCTCTCACACTCTGGGACTCACGGTCCTTCACCCGACTCAGTGTAGACCGCAGCCTCCTGCATCCTTCAAAGGGTCCCTGGGTTCTCCTGTTCAGTGACTGCATCGCTTCTTGAAAAAAGTTCCCGTGGGAAGAGACATAGATGACTATGAAGGGAAGTTATAAAATACTCCAAGTCGGGGCAAACACTGTTGAAAAGGTAGAAAACCTCAGGAACTAAATAGAAAAATATCAAGAAGAACCAAATGAACTGCATCGCTGTGTGAATCTCTCTACACTGTTTTGTTCTTCCACGTGGGAGAGGCATGCTAGCAATGCCTCCAATCCGCAATCTTGACAAAAAGAGTTTAAAAAACTTTATTGCATTTTTCAGTTCTAAAATGTTCATTTGGTTCTTCTTGATACTTTTCTATTTAGTTCCTGAGGTTTTCTACCTTTTCAACAGTGTTTGCCCCGACTTGGAGTATTTTATAACTTCCCTTCATAGTCATCTATGTCTCTTCCCATGTGAACTGAGATTTTCCTGTCTTCTTATGAGGAGTAATTTTGGATTGTATCCTAATATTTTGAATGTTATGAGACAATCTTGTTTGTGTCCTATGGAGAATGCTGGTATTTTTCTCAAGCATTGACCTGCTTGAGTTCAGCCCACGAGTTCGAATCAGTCTTCTGCGGTGGTTTCAATTCTAGTTCTGTTTTCCAGGCCTTTGCAATGCTATTTGGATCTAGCCCGTGCATGTGCCACCCAGTTAGGAACCTGGATGGGACCCTACCTCTGAATTCAGCTCTCAGTCTTCAGTAGTTTGGTGTGTGATCTGATCTCCGTTTGTGCAGTTTAGGAATGAGCCCCTGAGCTTATAAACACTGTTTTGGGGTTTCCTTCCTGAGCTCCTCTCTCCCTGTGATCTCCTCAGTGCTTTTCAGTTTCCTGGCATTTTCCTTTTTGGTCCTTCAGCCAGAAATTTAGGGCTGAATTTACCCTACTTGCTGTACACTTCTTGCATCTGTGCCCTCATCCAGGGTCAAGTGCTAGGAGGAAAGAGAGAGGAAAAAAAGCCACGGGAGTTTTCCCCACGCTCTTGGGACCACACTTCTTCTGATTGGAGAGGAAGATTCCCCTTTTTCAGATTGCACCTGCTTATCAGCCCCCGCTGCTGTTGTCATTTCCAGGAGACCCCTTTATCACTCCCTAAGCCAGAACTGAGGGCTTTCCCTAAAGCTTTATCTGTCCATGCTGACTTGCACCTCTAGGTTTTAGGCTGCCTTGAAGTCAGTCTGGGAGTTACCGCAGGGAAAATATAGTAAGCTGACTACTAGTTTTCTTTCTGCTCCTTTACTCCAACCCACCTGATACTGCTGCTTCATGCATTCTGCCCAGGTCTTCATTGTTGCATTTAGTGGCAGAGAGGAACCAGCACATCTGCCTGTAAAAAAAATACTACAAATTATAAAGCATGCTTATTTTAACCTGACACTGTTGCTTTTGATTTCTTTACATATTACCACGTTCTTGGCATCTCAGATATCTTTTATAGTATTATTTTTCCTTTTCTTTCTGAGCACATTACCAAAAGTTTTTGTGAAGCAGGTCTTTAGAAGTAAATTTTCTCATTAAAAAATGATTGAAACCATTTTTTTAGAGTTCTGCAGAGTTCACATTTCTTGGTTGACCAATAATTTTTTTCAAGATACCAAAAACCTGATTCTGCTATTTTCTGGCTCCTATTGTCGTTGAGGCTTTTCTTGTGCTAATTCTGGTTCCTTTGTAGGTGATCTTTCCTTCCTTTTTGCCTATATTCCAGGTTATCTTTTTACCTATGGTGTTCTGAAGTTTCACTCTGATGTGTCTAGTTATGAATATATGTTCATTTTTTCTGCTTGGGATATACCAGTCTGTGGGGTTTGATGTGAAGCCTGCAGAATTGTGTACCAGTTAACCCTCTTTTCTTTATAAATTATCCAGCCTCAAGTATTTCTCTATAGCAATGCAAAGTGGCCTAATCCACCTTCTTTGTGTCTTTTTACAGTTTTTGACTTGAAGTTTATTTTATCTAAGTATAACTTCTCTTACTGCTTCTTGGTTTCCACTTGCATAGAATATCTTTTTCTATTCCTTTAGTTTCAGCCTATGTACACCTTTATGAAGTGAGTTTCTTGTAGGCAAAATATAGTTGGATCTTGTTTTTTTTTTTTTAATCCATTCAGCCACTCTGCCTTTAATTTGGAGAATTTAGTCAATTTACTTTAATGTTATTATTGATGGGTAAGAACTTACTATTGACATTACATTAGTTGTTTTCTGGTCATTTTGCAACTCCTCTCTCCCTTACTTTCTTTTTTACTGTCTACCTTTGTGCTTAAGTGATTTTCTCTGGTATTATGTTTAAATTTCCTTGCTTTTTATTTTTAGTGTATCTATTATAAGTGTTTGCTTTGTGACTATTGTGAGGCTTACAGAAAACATAACACATTATTTTAAACTTAACCAGTTGTCATTTAAGATGAAAATTTAATCACAAAGAAAAGGAGAAAAACTGAAGAAAACTTTACACTTTAACTCCATCTCCCTATATTTTGACTTTTCATTGTCTCAACTCATTTTTTTTATTATCCCTATCTCTTAACAAATTACTGTGGTTATTACAATTTTTGATAGATTTTCCTTTTAATTTTCAAACTGGAGACATGTGTAGCTTACCCATCACTATTGCAGTGTTAGAGTATTGTCTATTTGTCTATGTACTTACTTTTACCAGTGAGTTTTAATACATTTAGATGTTTTCTTGTTACATATTAGGATCCTTTTCTTTCAGAATGAAGAGCTCCCTCTAGCGTTTCTTATAGGATAGAGCTGCTGCTGATCAACTTTGTCAGTTTCATTTGTCTGGGATAGTATCTCCTTCATGTTTCATGGATAGTTTCTTGGATATAGTATTCATGACTGAAAGTTTTTTTCCAGCCAGGTGTGGTGGCTCATACCTGTAATCCCAGCACTTTGGAAGGCCAAGGCAGGAGGAAAACTTAAGCTCAGGAGTTCAAGACCAGCTTGGGCAACACTGGGAGACCTTGTCTCTACAAAAATTTGAAAATTAACCAGGCTTGGTAGCTCATACCTGTAGTCCCAACTACTCGGGAGGCTGAAGTGGGAGGAGCACTTGGGCTTCAGGAAAATCGAGGCTGCAGTGAGCCATGATTGTGCCACTGTACTCCAGCCTGGGTGACAAAGTGAGACTCTGTCTCAAACAACAAAAAAAGTTTTTTTCTTTGCATTTTGAATATGTTTCCCACTCCCTCTTGGCCTGTATGGCTCCTGCTGAAAAGTCTGTTGCCAGACAAATCAGAGCTCCTTTACATGTTATTGTCTTCTGTTCTCTTGCTGCTTTTAGGATCCTTTCTTTGTTCTTTTTTTTTTTTTTTTTTTTTTTGAGACAGTCTCGATCTCAGCTCACTGCAACCTCCACCTCCTGGGTTCAAGCAATTCTTCTGCCTCAGCCTCCTGAGTAGCTGAGATTACAGGCATGTGCCACCATGCCCAGCTAACTTTTTTTTGTATTTTTAGTAAAGATGGGGTTTCACCATGTTGGTCAGGTTGGTCCTGAACTCCTGACCTCATGATCTGCCCACCTCGGCCTCCCAGAGTGCTGGGATTACAGGCGTGAGCCACTGCTCCCAGCCCTTTCTTTGTTCTTGACCCTTGAGAGTGTGATTATTATATGATTTGGGGTGGTCTTATTTGGATCTGAATCTATTTGGTGATATTTGACATTCCTGTACCTGTATATTTGTATCTTTCTCTAGGTTTAGAAAGTTTTCTGCTATTATTTCTTGGAATAACTTTCTACACCTTGCTATTTCTCAACTCCCTCTCAAAGTCCAATGACTCACATTTGCTCTTTGGAGGCTTTTCCCTAGATCTAGTAGGTGTTTTTAATTTCTTTTCATTCTTTTTTTCTTTTCTGTGTGCATTCAAACAAAGAGTCTGAGACTTAACATGTAAATTGCTGCTCCAAGATGGCCTGCTAGATGCAGCCAGTAGAAACATCTCCCAATGAGGGACCAAGACATCAGGAAGACTGGTGCACTCCTAGCAGATCTTCAGAGGGAAGGCATTGAGAGCAGACAGAGGGAAGGCACAGAGGCTGGGCTGAAGGGGAGGAAGCTGGGAACCCTGAACAGGGATACTGCACACCAGGACTCATTCTGGCCCCCACTGATTCCTTTGGAAGGGGTGAGTCTAACAGGCAAGGAGCAGCCCACTCTCACCATGGGCCTCCAGAATCCCAACAAGAGGAGAGCTCTCAACCACCAGAGTTACTTGAGTTGGCAGGAAGAGATGTCTAGAGAAGGGGTAGGGGCAGAAATCCAGCTGGTGCAGAGCCCAGAGAGTTCGGTGCAACAGTGTCTGTACTGGAGTACAGCCAGGGACACCCATGTCCCTAGGCTTGACTTGCTCCCATAGGACACTTTAACCCTAGGGGCACAGTCAGACCTGAACTCTGAAGGGTGGTCTTGCCCATGAGACAGGACCAGTTTGACCTCAGCATCCCTTGGTCTGCTGGCATCTCACAGAGCCCCAGCCTGGCTGCACCTGCCTGCAGTGCAGCTCCCAGATACTTCCTTGGGGGCCCACATCATAGCTCCTGTGCTGGTGGACCATGCCTGACCAATATATGGATCCAGCAGAGCAGCCTTCACAGATATGCACCAGGCTTCCCTTGCCCTCCCTTAACTATAGCCTCCCCATGCAGCTTTCTGTGTACACACTCACCTGTGGCCACCCATATTGCTTTGCCACTGCATGTGTTTACAGGCAAACTTTGCCTTCCCTTTCCCCACCAGTGCACATGTGTGCACACCTTGCCATGCCACTGCTGCTGGCATGAATACACTCCATTCTGCTGCCCCTCACCATACTTGTCAGTGTTGGTGGGCATGGAACACACCAGCTCTGCTACCAACAGTGCCCTGGCCCTGTGCCAAAACTGCAACTGGCACAAAACTAGGCGAGAACAGTGAATCCCACCCCTTCCCTGAGCAGCCACCACCACCCATGTGAGCACACACAGAACTGCACACACAGTCCTGCTCCCAACACCACCCTGTCTCCATGCTGACACCACCACCACAGACATATGCATGGTCACTGGCGGACCCTTGTGCCGCCCAAGCCATGCTACCTCTTTTGCTGCTGTGAATACCTGCGTGGAGGCTGGTACCTCAGCACCCACTAGCATCCTACTGCAGCCAAGGAGCATTCACCTTACCATGGTGTACTGTTGTTGCTGCTGGTATGTGCAAATGAAAACTAATCCAGTGGCCACCACCCTATGAGTAACTGGAACTCTAGTAGAAACGTAAACAGATACAGACACTTTGGGAAAGTCTGGCAGTTTCTACAAAAGTTAGGCATACATATACCATGTGAACCAGTCATCCACAAGCAAAGTATTTCCCTTATAGATATTTACCCAACAGAAATAAAATCATATGCCCATACAAAGACTTGTTCACAAATGTCCATAGCAGCTGTATTATAATTTATATATGTCAATATTTTAACTATTACAAGAGTCAAAAACTGGAAATAAATGTCCATCAGCAAGTGGCAGATTTTTCTTAAGTTGCAGTATATACACATATTGGAACACTACTCAACAGAAAAGAATAGCAAACTGTGGACACAGGCCACAACAAAGATAAATCTCAAAATAATTTTGCTGAGTGAAAAAAGCCAAATAAACCCTGCATATTTTATAATTCAATTTATATAAAATTTGAGGAAATGCAAACTAATTTATAGTGACAAAAAGTAGATCAGTGGTTGCCTGGGGTCATGGGTGTAGAATGCAGGGAGGAAGGAACTATAGGAAGGGGTCATAAAAGGGCACAGGGACACTTTCAGAGTTGATGGATATCGTGGTAGGTAGAAAATGTCCATGTCCTAATCCCCAGCATTTGTGAATGTTTTCTTACATGGTAAAGAGACTTTGCACATGTGATGAACAATCTTGAGGTCAGGTGCCGTGGCTCATGCCTGTAATCCCAGCACTTTGGGAGGCCCAGGTGGGCGGATTGCCTGAGCTCAGGAGTTCAAGACCAGCCTGGGCAACACAGTGAAACCCCGTCTCTACTAAAATACAAAAAATTAGCCAGGTGTGATGGCAGACACCTGTAATCCCAGCTACTCTGGGGGCTAGGGCAGGAGAATCCCTTGAACCCAGGAGGTGGAGGTTGCAGTGAGCCGAGATCACGCCACTACACTTCAGCCTGGGCGACAGCACGAGACTCTGTCTCAAAAAAACAAAACAAAAACAAGCAAACAAAACAACAATCTTGACATGGGGAGATGCGCCTACATTATCCAGGTGAATCCAATAAAATCATAAGTATCATTTTAAGGAAAAGAAGGAAGCAGGAGAGTCAGAAAAGGAGATGTGAAGACAGAAGAAGCCAGAGAGATGTGGCCATGAGCCAAGAAATGCAGGTGGTCTCTAGAAGGGAGAGAAGGCAAGGAACAAAGTCTCCCCTAGAGACTCCAGCAGCAACAAAGGTCTGCTGACACCTTGATTTTAGCCCCATGAGACCCATTTCAAACTTCTCATCTGGGACAGTAAGCCACGATTTCACCACTGCACTCCAGCCTGGGCGACAGAGCAAGACCCTGTATCAAAAAAAAAAAAAAATCGGAGTAAATTAAAACTTGTTCTGACAAACAATAATTAAGAAACTTCATTACCAACAAAGTTGTACTACAACTAATGCTAAAGTAAGTTCCTCAGGAAGAAACATTATGATACCAGCAAAAACTTAGATCTCCACAAAGAAATAAAAATCTTTAGAAATAGTTGAAAGTAAATGTAAAAGACCTTTTAAGAAATACATTATTGTTACGTTTATTATTTCATAAATGTTTGCTCTGTGCCTACTCTACAAAGTTATAGCCCTGACCATATAGTCAACAGTTGTTTTATATTATTAAGGCTCTATTAATTATGTGTCAGCAAATTAAATTCCAACTAGCTAGTGGTTCTTGTTTCTCTCTACCTGCATCCATTCAGAGACATGTGAGAAAGAACACAAAAATCACCTACATAAAAAGATATCTCCACCGGGCGCGGTGGCTCATGCCTGTAATCCCAGCACTTTGGGAGGCCGACACGGCGGATCACAAGGTCAGGAGATCGAGGCCATCCTGGGCAACATGGTAAAACTCTGTCTCTACTAAAAATACAAAAATTAGCTGAGTGTGGTGGCTCATGCCTGTAAATCCCAGCTACTCAGGAGGCTGAGGCACGAGAACCACTTGAACCCAGGAGGCGGAGGTTGCAGTAAGCCTAGATAGTGCCACTGTACTTTAGCCTGGTGACAGAGTGAGACTCTGTCTCAAAAAAACAAAAAACAAAAAACTCCCAGAAATATATTGCTAGGGAGCAAATAAAACATGTATCCAAACACTTCTGTATGAGTTTAAAATACTTATGATAAATCAAGAAAAGGGCAAAGATGTCTCCTAGAGCTGGGATACACTCATCTCCTCCCTTAGGTCGCCAGGTTTGCCAGCCTGGATTCCAGGACTTACATCAGCAGCTTCACAGGTTCTTAGGACCTTGGCTTACACCAAGAATTACACAATCAGCTTCCCTAGACCTGAGGCCTTTAGACTTGGATTAAGCCATACTACCAGCATCCCAGAGTCTCCACTTCACCAATGGCCTGTTGTGGGACTTCTCAGCCTCCATAATCACATGAGCCAATTCCCATAATAACCCCCCTCATATATGTATGTGTGTGTGTGTGTGTATGTATCTATATATCTATATATATGTGTGTGTGTAATCTATATGTGTATCCTATTGGGTCTGTCTCTGGAGAACTCTAATACACAACTATTGCCTGTTTAATGATGACAATTCAAGTAGTGGAAGTACACATACATTTAAGAATAAATTTTTAAAATATATCAATAAAAATTTGGTGATGAGAGGGAGGAAATATCTACAAGCCAATTTTATCATTGCTCATACTAACAAATAGATATTTTAAATGAGGATATTAAGGTCTTTATATCAAAGAAAAACTATAAAGATTATTGTTAGATCAAAATTATTAACCTTCTTGAATAGTCTAACTGCAATAAGAAGCCACAGAGTAAAACATAATTATATATATAAATAAATCACATGAAAAACTAATATAGCATATCAATAGATGTAAATGAGGTACATGAACATAGCATGTATTACAAGAAAAATATTTTCATATTAGATTACAAAGAAAAACCCAACTATCTACACAAAAGGTCCATTTAAAATAAACTGATTCTGGAAGTTGAAAATAAAAGGATGGGCAAATATGTAACAGACAAAAACAAAAAAAGCATCATTCATAATCTTAAAATTAGATATTATAGGCCGGGCACCGTGGCTCACAGCTGTAATCCCAGCACTTTGGGAGGCCAAAGCAGGCAGATCACGAGGTCAAGAGATCGAGACCATCCTGGTCAACATGGTGAAAACCTGTCTGTACTAAAAATACAAAAATTAGCTGGGTGTGGCTGTGTCTGCCTGTAGTCCCAGCTACTCGGGAGGCTGAGGCAGGAGAATCGCTTGAACCCGGGAGGCGGAGGTTGTAGTGAGCCGAGATCACGCCATTGCACTCCAGCCTGGTGACAGAGCGAGACTCCATCTCAAAAAAAAAAAAAAAAAAAAAAAAAATTGGACATTATAGAATTCAGAGCAGAACGCAAGACTACTTTTTCTTTTTTGTTTGTTTTTGGGGACAGAATCTCACTCTGTCGCCCAGGCTGGAGTACAGTGGCGTGATCTCAGCTCACTGCAACCTCCGCCTCTCGGGTTCAAGCGATTCTCCTGCCTCAGCCTCCCAAGTAACTGGGAATATAGGCACGTGCCACCATGCCCAGCTAATTTTTGTATTTTTAGTAGAGACAGGGTTTCACCATGTTGGCCAGGATGATCTTGATCTCTTGACCTCGTGATCTGCCCGCCTCGGCCCTCCAAAGTGCTGGGATCACAGGCATGAGCCACCACACCCGGCCTTTTGAAGACTAGAGGGAATAATTCACAATAAAAATATAACAATAATCAATATCAATATAAAATAACAATAGCAATTTTTATGGTAGAGAAAATGTAAGAGATTTACAAACAAACACTGACTTTGATTATGCCAACTGTTTCCTGCCAGGGATTCTGATTGCTATGTGTGTGTCCCATAAAAACATCATACATGTCATCTTTTATGTTCTCTCTTATTTTGCTACCCAAATGTTCTTAAGTATGGTGGCCACATGTTAAATATGCAGAGCCACAAGATGAAGGGAGCCTGAGTCCCTAACTTATTGAAGGAGAACTACGTACCAATTAGGAACCACTGTTTTAAATTTGTCAGGAGTGAGAAAAAAGAACATCTATTATCTTTGAACCATTATTCATTTGGGCTGCTTTGTTATAGCAGCTGTTACCTTAACAATGTACCTTCTAATCAATTAGTGAGAAACCCAGTCATTCTCCTATGGGACCTTCCCAAAAGCCTAGAGATGGAGTTTCTAGCCTGTTTGTTTAAATATTAAGGGTAGCTTGTGAGTGAAAATCAGGATGACTTTGGGAACCAGGGACTCCCTGGAATGGGTACCTGCATGGCAGACAGCCACTGAGGAAAGTGGACAACCAGGAGACTATGATGTCATAGAAAGTAAGAGATAAAAGTATTTAAGCAAAGTGAAAGTGGCTAACTCTGTCAAATGCTACCAAGAATCCACATAGACTGCTGTTGACTGTGATAACTATGATCTGTATCTGACCAGCAGACTTCTACCCATTCTGGTAAAGTATCCAAATAATAAGGTGGTAGGGGGAAAATAGGCATCCCAGTGACCCACAGTTAGTCAAGGATAGCCTCTTTGGCCACATATAAGAGACACAGATGAAGATCTGGAGATGTGATGAGAGGCCTTGGAGATTTCTCTAAGATTTATATAATACAGGACCCTTTTGCTAGGTTTGGAGATTTCTCTAGTATTCAGATATCTTAAAACTTCATGCAGTATGGAATCAGGCAATTCTCTGGAGCAGTAACCAAAGCTAGAGATACAACCAACGAATTGAGCTTTACGGCCATCAGACTTACCCAAAATGGAAGCAGCTCCTCCAGATACCTTAAAAGTTGATGTGGGCCAGGCGCGGTGGCTCACGCTTGTAATCCCAGCACTTTGGGAGGCCGAGGTGGGCGGATCACGAGGTCAGGAGATCGAGACCACGGTGAAACCCCGTCTCTACTAAAAAATACAAAAAATTAGCCGGGCGTGGTGGCGGGCGCCTGTAGTCCCAGCTACTCGGAGAGGCTGAGGCAGGAGAATGGCGTGAACCCGGGAGGCGGAGCTTGCAGTGAGCCGAGATCGCGCCACTGCACTCCAGCCTGGGCTATAGAGCGAGACTCCGTCTCAAAA
>NW_026652294.1:37897656-37918570 GCF_009828535.3 Hylobates moloch | reverse complement strand
GTGTTCCTATTTCTCCACATCCTCTCCAGCACCTGTTGTTTCCTGACCTTTTAATGATGGCCATTCTAACTGGTGTGAGATGGTATCTCATTGTGGTTTTGATTTGCATTTCTCTGATGGCCAGTGATGGGGTGAGCATTTTTTCATGTGTTTTTTTGGCTGCATAAATGTCTTCTTTTGAGAAATGTCTGTTCATATCCTTTGCCCACTTTTTGATGGGGTGGTTGTTTTTTTTTTTTTTTTTAAAACACCAAAAGCAATGGCAACAAAAGCCAAAATTGACAAATGGGATCTAATTAAACTAAAGAGCTTCTGCACAGCAAAAGAAACCACCATCAGAGTGAACAGGCAACCTACAGAATGGGAGAAAATTTTTGCAACCTACTCATCTGACAAAGGGCTAATATCCAGAATCTACAATGAACTGAAACAAATTTATAAGAAAAAAACTCTTCTCTTTTAAAACGATATGTGCTTTATTTTGTAATGTTGCTTTTGGCTAGTCAAAAAAAAAAAGAATCTCTGCCTCTGCCCTGGAGAAGAGAACATACTAACACCATTCATTAGCTTAGCAGAAATTTAGAGACAACCCTGTGATTTTGAATAAAGATCCCTCTATGGGCCAGAAACGAATACAAAGGAACTGCTGTTAAGCCGCTGTGAAATGGAATGAGAGAAAAATGAAGAGATGAACTTGAAACTGGGGTTCTCAGCCTAATAGAATTGGCGCAACTCCAGAACTCAGGATGCTTTCAGTATCATTTTTACAGACAGCTGCTATATTAGCAAACTCCAGAGGACACCTTCCACATGGAATACAACATAAATGGTACCATGTGGAGTTCTGTAATAGCATGACCCTACATGAGTGCAGGCGGACTAGGGAGCGAAGGACCGATCAGAGCCAGGACACTGAGCTTTAACAATGATTCCCGAAGGCAATTTGAGCCTGTTGTAGAAATAAGGAGAGGTGGTTACATGAGACATCTAGAGGTGAGCAGTCCACGTAGGATTACCACAAACATAGATTGAGAGATCACAGTAAGCCTCTCATAGGCATAGGTGCCTGAACAGATGATCTCAGTAAAGGAGAAGTTATATCAGACCCTCCTGAGAGATGAGGTGGGAGAATCTGAAAGCTGGACTGAGGATATGACTGTGCTGTGCAGAAGAGATGAGGACACTTGCTGAGGAAACACGGGATGATGGGGAGTAGATTGGGGAGGAAAATGGGAGCGAGATGACGCATCTAGAAAATGGGAGAGCTGCTGGGTGCAGTGGCTCACACCTGTAATCCCAGCACTGTGGGAGGCCGAGGCTGGTGGGTCACCTGAAGTCAGGAGTTTGAGACCAGCCTGACCAATATGATGAAACCTCATCCCTACTAAAAATACAAAAATTAGCCGGGCGTGGTGGCACATGCCTGTAATCCCAGCTATTCGGGAGGCGAAGGCAGGAGAATCCCTTGAACCTGGGAGACGGAGGTTGCGGTGAGCCGAGATGGTGCTGCTGCACCCCAGCCTGGGCAACAAGAGTGAAACTCCATTTCAAAAAAAAAAAAAAAAAGAAAAAAAGAAAATGAGAGAGCTCAGGGAGACAACCCAGTCATAGGGAGTGATGACAGGGCTTCTGTGACCTGCATCATCCAGCTCTTACCTTTCAAACTAGGATCATGCTCACTTCCTGGCTTCATTTTCTTTTCTTTTTTCTTTTTTTTTTTGAGACAAGTTTTGCTCCATCGCCCAGGCTGGAATGCAGTGGTGCGATCTCAGCTCACTGCAACCTCCGATTGCTAGGTTCAAGCAATTCTCCTGTCTCAGCTTCCCGAGTAGCTGGGACTACAGGCATGTGCCACCACGCCCAGCTAATTTTTGTATTTTTAGTAGAGATGGGGTTTCACCTTGTTGGTCAGGCTGGTCTTGAACTCCTGACCTCAGGTGATCCACCTACCTCGGCTTCCCAAAGTACTGGGATTACAGGCGTGAGCCACCGTGCCTGGCCTCATGTTCTTTTTTATATCCCTAACTCTTGAGTATATCCCAAGGCGTCCTTGGCCCTCTGACTCTTCTTTTTCCCTTGTTCATAAATTCAGCTTGTATATCATCCAAACTTTAGAACTCACCTCCTTTCCTCAGTTCAGCCTCTCCAATTACCTGTTTAATTTCCTCCCATAAGGACCATGGTATTACATCAAACTTAAACAACCTTCCTTCTGAATCTTTGTATTTCTCGCCAGTCATGCCGAAACTGAAAACCTCAGTGTGACCTCTGCCTCTTCCTCATCCCCTCCCTGTCTTCTGACTCTCTTTGCTACCATTCCATACAACCACAAAAACTTCTAGCAACCAAGTCAAAGATGCTGTGAGTCTATTGTCTGTGGCTATCTTAAAATTCTTTTGTCATTTACTGAAAAGAGCCATATGATGGATGGAAGCAATACACAGGATGGGACATTAGAAGGTTGAGGGCATCAGTAGGTGAATTTGGATGGCGCACACGTGTCTATTTCTACCATATTAACCATATTGTATATGTTCCTTTTTTAAATATATGGGACATAAGTAATTTGAATGTATAACATTCTTTAAAAGACTCAAAGAATCTTTTTCTCTCCTTTTTTTCCCATTACATCAGATCCATCCAAAGCTTTCATTGGCCTCTAGATTTTATGATCAGTCTTTTAACTGTTATTGCTATGACCACAATCCTGGGCTTTGCTTCCTTCTAGCAAATGGAATCTGACTCTGCTGCATTTTGGTTCCAGGTCATTTCTGCCCTTATCTCTCCAACCTTCATTGTCCTGTTATAAGATGGTGATAGTGATAGCAACCTCACAGAGAAGCTGTGAGGATAATTTTTTTTTTTTTTGAGACCGTGTTTCACTCTTTGTTGTATAGGCTGGAGTGCAATGGTGCGATCTCAGCTCACTGCAACCTCTGCCTCCTGGATTCGCCTGCCTCAGCCTCACAAGTAGCTGGGATTACAGGCACCCACCGTCACGCCCGGCTAATTTTGTATTTTTAGCACAGAAGGGGTTTCGCCATGTTGGTCAGGCTGGTCTCGAACTCCCAACCTCAGATGATCTGCCCGCCTGGGCCTCCCAAAGTGCTGGGATTACAGACATGAGCTACTGCGCCCAGTGTGATAAATTGAGATTACATATTTAAAATTTCTAACATAGAGCCTGGCCTACTAGTTCCTTTATCCGTTTATCTCCAATATCTAGGACTGTGAGCTAGATGGTATGTTTTAAGGATGGAAGGATAGAGCATGATGAGAAGAGGGTTTATCAAGAGTCCTGGGATGGGACTGAGAGGAAGGCTGGGACACAGCTGGGGAGGGACCGTGCAAGAGGGCTGTGCTGGGAGTCGCACCGGAGGCGTTACTGCAGGTAGCCTAAGGGACGGCTTATTGAGGATTCAGAGAGGCCTCAAGCCAAAAACCCTTGTCAAGAGCCAGGTTTCCTAGCCCTAGTGGACTCAGTCATCCAGAACACTTGTCATTTACCTGAGAGAGGTTCCAAGATACCCTTGGAAAAAGCACTGATTGCTAGAAAAAAATTTTCATTCTAGGAAAACTTTTCTTTCCTTCTTTGGAATCTGAATAAAGGGGCAGGAAACAAAGCAAGGTCTCTCCTCCCACCTTCCACCACCACACATATAATCGGTTTTGTTATTTAATCATATATTTTTACTTGTATCTAAGCCAGGTCCTTTGGCAATGAGGAGGTGTGCAGGGATCAGGGGTGGGGAGGTGCAGGACTGGATGGACATTTAAGGTAGGGCAGCTTTGGGGGATGCCGCTTCCAAATGCAGTGGGGACCATCACCGTGTATTCCCCATAGTTGTGTGGTGGGCAGCTCTGGATACCCTGACCACAAAGCTTTGGGGACAATTTGTTCACCAGAGGATGTGAGGAGGATGGAATACGCAAAGGCACTCAGGGATGGTGGAGCTTTAGAGCTGAGGCGGGCAAGGCCTCTCAGATGGTCACGCTGTTCTCTACCATGCTGGGTCGAAGGTACTCATAGGGCAGGTCCAGGGCTGCATTCCGGACCTCAATCTCCTTGTCCATGGCAGCCAGCTCCACCTGGAATTGTCTCAGCACAGCTTGGGGCTCAGGGCCAGAGAAATATTTCTCCTCATGCTGCCCCAGGGCCACCTGAGAGGCGGAAAACAAGTTGGCTCAGCCCCTTGGGGCTCTCAGCCCAGAATACTTCCCCTCCTTTGAGCTGCCTCCTTCCCAGGACCCAGGCATTTGCTTCTCACCATGACAGGCTGGCGTCTGCCAAGGAACTTTGTGAAGGTCTTTTGCATATGCGCCTGGTGGAGATCGGGCAGTGAGTCCACTATAACCTTCTCTGTCACATCCTTAGAGATGGGCAGGGGCTTCCGCATGGTGCATGGGCCATTAGGGATCCAGGAGTACCAGTCCAGCTGCAGGGAGGAGAGCCCAGAGAAACCCAGGCTGATGACCTGGGCATTTGATACCCCACTTCTCCATCCCAGGAGCCCTTGGGGGATGATCACATAGGTTACCTGGCCCAGGTGGTTAGAAGGATGCTGACCTGTGCATGTGAAGATGCACATGGTGACAAAGTGGCAGAGCTGAGCCCGGGACTCTAAGGAGATGGGGAACCCGGTGAAATGAGAATCAGAGATCTTGAAACCAGAACACAAAACAGGTCTCAGGCAGGGAAAGCTATGCGGAGATACAGAAGAGAACTTTTCTGTGGTCCTGGCCTGCACACCTTAGGACTTCCACTCTGTGTGTGCTTGAAGGTTACTGCACTTGGGATGAACCTTGAGCTCTGGGGAGAGGGGAGGGAAGAGTGAGGGAAAATACCTAAGAGAAGTTTTGCATCTGGTTCCAGAGGAAGCTCTTAGTGCAGAGGAGAGAGAACACCGTGTAGGAAGAGGGCTGGGGAGATCAGGAGTGCTTGTTAGCATTTCTGGACACACTCTGGAGAATTCTCAGGTTCCTCGGGCAGGCGGGGTGTCTCATGATGATGTGAGAAGAAGCAGATTGTTTGCAGAGGAGTGGGTGTTGACAGGGGTCGGTGGGGAGGGATCCATGTCTCACCCCCGGTCTTGGGCCCTCTGCAGTCCAGTCTCAGTCATCTCTCTGCACCAGGCCTGCAGTTCTAGATCATCCTTCACAGCTTGGTCACTCTTGTAGAAAAGCCCAACCATCCCCTCCACGTACCTGCTCCCCGGGAAGAAGATACTTAGTCTCAGGGGCCAATGCAGGGCCTTCTGGACCTACAGTCCCCCGCCCCTCTGTTCATTGCCTCTCTGTGCCACCTTCACCTACCAGCTGATGATTCCCCACAGCTTGATGGCATCTTGGCCATAAAGAGAAGATTTCACATCCAGGAGCCCACGGTCATCCAGGTCATGAGGAGGACAGAGGGAATGATAGGTCAAACAAGCCATGGCTCTCTGAAGAATGTCCACGTGGCCTCCACTGCCAGTGCTCACCACCTGAGGATAACCCACAGCCGTGCCAAGTTGCAGAGGGAGGAAGATGAGCATCAGGAGACTCCAGGCCTATGGTTCTACTCCAGCCCTTTCAAGCAGGAAGCTTTGCAGGCATGAGGCAGGTTTGGGAGAGGCCTTCCATAGAGGAAGGAGAGCTTGGGGGAGGAGTGGGAAAAGGAAACAACCCCTAGGATTCTTCCAATATTGAACCCTCCTCCCCTTCACCCATCCATTTCCATACCAGGTCAAAAATTCCCCATTCAGGCCGGGCGCGGTGGCTCACGCCTGTAATCCCAGCACTTTGGGAGGCCAAGGCGGGCGGATCACGAGGTCAGGAGATCGCGACCTTCCTGGCTAAACAGTGAAACCCCGTCTCTACTAAAAATACAAAAAATTAGCCAGGCGAGATGGCGGGTGCCTGTAGTCCCAGCTACTCGGGAGGCTGAGGCAGGAGAATGGCATGAACCCCGGGGGGTGGAGCCTGCAGTGAGCCGAGATAGTGCCACTGCACTCCAGCCTGGGTGACAGCGAGACCCTGTCTCAAAAAAAAAAAAAAAAAAATTCCCCATTCAGAGAGAAGACTACTCCGGGCCAGGGTGTTGATCGCCATGGTGTAGTGGAAGTGGGGGATCAGGAGCTGATTATGGAAGAAAGAAATGGGACACGGTCAAATAAGAGAGGTCCCAGCATCCATGAGGGAAGAGGATGTTAAAGGAAGTGACAGAAAAGAAGGGAGAGGATGGGTCTTTATGAAACGGAGACACTTCTCGTTAAATTGGAGTGGGTCAGGGTAACATTTGGGAATATAGAGATGGGAAAATGTCTTCTCAGAGCATCCCATGGTGAAAGTTTTAGGAGTTCACTTATTTCCACAGTTTCAAGTCCTTGGAAGAATTCTAAAAATCCCATTTCCTAGCAGGTATCCACATATGAGCCCATCCCTTTTTGCCTTCACCATCCTGTAATTATATTCCTTCTCCTTCTCCTCTGTCATACAAACATGCGCAATATTGGATACCCTAAAGAAAACCTGTGCTTGACTTGCCATCTCCTTGTTTCTTGCCTTACCTTTCACAGCAACTCTTCACCCAGTGTTGTCTTAGCTTACCCACCTCACATTTGCTGCTCACCCCCATGAATCAGGCTTCCTCCACTTCCACTTCCCTGAGATAGAGAATGTCCATTTATTAACCAACAACTTCCATATTGAGAAATCCAAATGTCACTTCTCTGTAACTTTCTTGATCTCTCAGCAGCATTTGAGAGAGATAATCACGCGTCCCTCTTGAAACACTTTTCCTGGCTGCCATGGATTGCGCTTTTTGGTTTTCCTCCTACCTCAATGAGTTCCTTCTCTTGTTTCTTTTCTCACTCTGCTCCCTCCTCTCAATTTGTAAATGTTGGATCACCCTGGAGTTATATCTGGGTCAAATTCTCTAGTGTCTTTACAAACCCTAGAGAACTTCATCCAGTACAATGACTTTAGATACTTTTGTTTTCTAATGACTCTAAAATCTGTATTTTAAACCCACATCTCTTCTAGGAACTCCAGACTCACATATCCAGTTGCCCTCCTGACATGTGCAAATGGGTCTTTATAGGCATTTGAAGCCTCACTTGGTCAGAAAATAACTCTTGATTCTTCTCCCCGCTAAGTAACGTGGCTTCTTCTCTCATCTCCTCCCACTTCTTCTTCCTCCTCATCCCAACTCATGCCCTACACTTTAATCTCATCCAATCTCAGCCATTATCCATGTTCCTTTCTTTCCTTGCCTCTATAGATCTTTGTGGCTGTAATGTTCCACCCTTCACTTGCCCACCTGGAAACCTCCTCAGCCAAAATTTCAACTGCTTTGCAAAACCTATTCTCACTTTTCCCCCCAACTCATAGTAAGTGTGTGTCCTGGGTGTTTCCATAGTACTGTGTATGTGTACGTGTGTGTGTATGTATCTGTGTATGTGTCTCCACATATAAATTGATTGCTGCTAGACTGAAATGTACAAGGTTAGACTCTGTGTAGGAGTCTGAAATATGAAGCACAGTCAGATACAGAATGACAGAGATGCTGAAGTACCTTGTAGATAGGATGGAGGCTAGGCAAGCTTCTCATTGTAGCCACAGCAATAACCTCAGCAATCAAGTGTCCCCTCAGCAGATGTGACTAACTGGTGCAGCTGGAAATCAGAGCTCTGGACCCAGGTCTTGGCCAGGAGCCAGGCCATGGGGGGATCCGAGGGCAGAAAGAGCAGAGGTGGGGGACATCCATGTCGAGGTGGCTGGAGCTAGAGCAGGAGAGACAGTGGGGGCTGAGGACCTGTGTATCTAAGTCCCTAAAGGAGATCAGTGTCTGGTAGAAAAATACCTGGGCCTTCTCACCTGGATGACCATAGGTAAAAGTCCTCCATCAGGCTGAAGCTTCAGCATGACCAAAGGGGCTGCCACGTATTGCTGCTTAAAAATGATGACATTAGGCTTGACTCCATCCAGCAAGGAGAAATCCACTTCAAACAGAGATCCAGCCTACAGGGCCAGGGGCAGGAACAGAAAACAGGGTTGGAGTCATTTCTGGAGCTGCCCTTCTCTCATTTTCCAGGGTGGATCCTTCCTCTACCCATCCAAGTCTTTTTTACTTTAAACACCAATCACTTTCCCCAGAACCAAAAAACTGAACGCAAAGTTTTCATGACTGATGTCTGCCTTCAGAATTGGAGCTCCCTGCAGTGAAGTTTATGGTTTTCCACCACATAAGGCCATCTGCATTCTTCACATATCCCCTCCTCTGCTAGCTTTAGCCAATGTAGCAAAAATATTTCCTTTATCTACCCACCTGCCCCCAAAATAGATTCAGCTTTTTAGCTCTCCAAGGCTTTGTTTAGTTTTTCTTGCTATTTCTCTCCAGAAGCTTGCGCTCTTCCCTAAGGCTGATATATGTTCAATGAAGAAGGAAGAGAGGAACGTGGAGAAGGAAGAGAAAGAAAAGAAGATACAGGAGGAGATGTTGTAGATCAATGTTCTCAATCAGGGGCGATTCCTCCTCTCCCCACTCCCCAACCCCAGGACATTCGGCAATATCTAGAGACAGTTTTGGTTGTCACAACCGGGGGGATGCTGCTGGCATCTAATGGGTAGAGGCCAGGGATGCTACTAAATACCTTACGATCTACAGGAAAGCCCCCCACAACAGAGAAATATGTGGCACAGAATGTTAATAGTGCCAGCGTTGAGAAACCTTAAGTGCAAATGCAGGAGGGTGTAGATGAAGGAGGTGTAGATGGAGGAGAAGGAGGCAAAGAGAAGGGAGGTGGGGGTAATGGCTGGGATGGTGGATGGGCAGAAAGCCTAGCAGCACCTCCAGCTGGGTCTTCAAGTCTTCCATCCCTGGAGGCAGCACCAGGCGGGCTGGGAGCCTTGAAGAACGCCTCAGGAGCATAGGGTTTGCACCATTGAGAAACTGGTACCCAAAGAAGGCATCATTCTTCCAAGAATCACAAACCCGCTCTAGGAACATCAATTGGGGAGCACTCTGTGACCTCTGAGCTCCTAATCCCACTGACCTATTACTTTTCAAATCCCTGGGTTGGAAGTCTGTATATTGGTTTTGGGAGGTTGTGGAAACTGACCAGCCAGGGCAGTCTTTCCACGTGGGAATATTTTTTTGAAATCTTCCAGCCTTTTCACACAATTTGTGAAATCCAGTGTCCCCTTAATGGCCAAGTCCTTCAACCTGTGGAAAGAATGGAGTGCAAGAAGACCAGGGAAGGATCCCACCTTGTGCCCTGGAAGCAAGTGCCCAGCCTCTACCTGGCACTCACCCTTTTGCTAGGGAGACATTAAAGTCTAAATCCTTATCCTCGAGGAATCGCTCGTCCCTAGAAGGTCCGGTTGCCTGTTCCCTGCTATAGGCAGGATTAACCCATCTTTCCAGGAGCCCCACCTGGAGGAAGAACACACAGGTAGGGGTAAGGGGGCAGGTGGCGGGTTTCTTGGGATCTGGTAGGGGATCAAAGACTTCCTGGGGCTCACCGGTACACCTTCCTTCTTTCCTCGAGCTCCTGTTCCCGATATTTCTTAAACAGGTTCTGGGGGTCATCACTCACGGTCCGGGCTGGGGGAGAGGGACAAGAGCACGCGCCCTCCCTGGTCACCCCTCCGCGCTCGAGTCTCTCCATCAGCCACCCTCCTGTGCCCCCTCCTCCTTCACTTCTCCTCATCTCTCATCTTTCCCTCTTTTACAGTAGCCTCCCCCCACCCGCTTCTTCCTCCAGCCTGCCAGGGGCTGTGCCCCTTCTCCACCGAGCTCACCAGGGCCCTCAGGCAGGCAGAGAATCCTGTGGCCCTGCACCCAGCGGTAGCAGGGGAAAAAGGCCTCGCCTTGGGTCCCCGGGCCCTGCACTGAGATCCACTTGCAGAATCAGTCGAGACTCAGCAGCGCGTTGTGCTTGCGCAGCTTCACCATCAGGAGGCGCCCCAGGTGCAGGGGGACGTCGATCTCAAACTGCCCCCTGCGCAACAGTACGCAGCTCAGTGTCGGGTTTGGGGTCTTCAGGGAGGGTGGCGGGGTCGGTGAACCTTCAGAGAATCCTGGCTCCGTTTCCCCACCAGAGCACACCCGGGGAGAGGTGGAGGTGAGGAGGAGCAGCTGGTACTGCGGGGGGCCAGCCTCCCCCCGGGCCTGCCATGCACACCCCAGCGGGCGTCTCAGGGTCTTTGCTCCTTCCACTCCAGCAGGAAAATGCCCCTCACCTCTCCTGTTCCTTTCGCTTTTCCTATCAGGCGCACCAAGTGCACCCGACCTCAGCCCCTACCCTGCTTCCCGGGTTTCTCACGGCTGGGGCTCCAGCAGCCTCCGACTGGCCCCGGCCCCCAGTCCCCAGTGACACCTCAGAGTCCCAGGACCCCAGCTCTCACCGCAGTCCGCGCTCACCTTTCCCCACACCGGTCGCAGCTGCCTCCCCGTGCTCGCCCAGCAGCCACAGCTGCACCAGGTTGGGAGAGCCCGTCAGGAGCGAATCCCCGGTGGCTACGCGGACCGTGGACTTGCCCATCTTGCCGGGACCTCCAGGGGGATCCGGGGAGAAATCAGCTTTAAAAGGATCTGAGACCCAGCCCCAGGGAACCACGCCCAGTCCAGAGTGGCTGCTGTATTTGGGTTTCAGGTTCCCCACCTCCCACCCACAGATTCCTCCCCGACTAGGAGGAACGCTGAGACTGGCGTCAGGCTAGGGTATCTGTATCCAGAGTTTCTCCCGGCGGCTCTGGAAAGGGCAGCCCCACCCTTATTCACTTGGCAAACACTCCCTGATGCCATTTTCACACCCTGCCATGAGCCAAACACAGCAGCCTACGGACGATGACAGCTAAACACTAGCTCTCACCCAATTTTGGTGAATACATAAATAAGATTGCCACAGCACTGGAGATAACAGAAGTGAAATGGCTTGATCACAGGGGTATTTTTCAATGGAAAGTTGACACTCCCCAGACACTCGTGCTCACCCACGGCTCGCCTCTCTCCTGGACCTCCTGAGCTATCGTGAACAGAAGGGCTTCCATCTCCTCATGTTGAAAGAGTCAAAAGAGTTGGCTAAAGTGAAAAAGTATACAGATGTACCTTAACATTTTGTTTTAAACTGAAATCATAACTGTTGAGCCATTCATGAATTTTTAAATAAAAGGCCAACGTGTTTTCATTGAATGAGGGTCCATAATAAGAGCTCTCCTAGGTCTTTCTTGCATAACCTACATCCAGATGAGTTGACATTTATTTAAAAGGGAGCTAGAACCTAAAGGTTCTTGGGGGGAACAAAACTAAATGCAGCCTCTATTTAGATCTTTACAGTTTTCTCAAACCCTTTTATAGTTGTATGGCTGACTCCTAGTCATCAAATTGACAGTGGTGTTTAAAATATTGTTTATGTAGTCATAAAATATTCAACTTATTTTTAAAAAATACCTGCATGTTTATACTATTTCATTAGTTTGTCTATAAATTACATCATTACAATAACAAATATAACTGATATAAAGTTTTTTTTTCTTTTGAGACAGTCTTGCTCCATCACCCAGGCTGGAGTGCAGTGGCATGATCTCGGCTCACTGCAACCTCTGCCTCCCGGTTTCAAGCGATTCTCATGCCTCAGCCTCCCGAATAGCTGGGATTACAGGAGCCCGCCATCACACCTAGCTAATTTTTTTTTTTTTTAATATTTCTAATACAGATGGGGTTTCACCATGTTGGCCAGGCTGGTCTCAAACTCCTGACCTCAAGTGATCTGCCCACATCGGCCTCCCAAAGTGCTGGGATTACAGGCGTGAGCCACCGTGCCTGGCCATAAACAGTTTTGGAAGTTTACACAACTATTCTTGATAAACATAAAGCTCAACTGGTGGACATCAAAGTGCCATGAACGTCAGAAATTAGCCTACTGGCTGTGTGCATTTGGCATGCTGTGGGCATGTCAGTTTTTTTTTTTTGGAGGAGATGGACAGTGTCAGTCTCCTGATAAGTTGGTGATGGGTAGGTAATTTAAAAGCTTCTATTGTAAAATCTAGTCTCTTTGACACCGCCCTGTCCACTGCAGCCATATCTCCCAATACTCAAGAATCCTGAGAACACGAGTGGTCATGACACTTACTCACGTCATTCACCAATAAAACCCTCTATCCTTCCTCCTCAAAATCAGGAACGCTCTCCTATCCTCCCCATTGACCCCCACCCCTGACAAGCTTCACCTCCACTCTGTGCCCTACCATTATCCTCTAGAGCTTCAACTTCTCTTTGAAGAAGATCCTTCTAACATTTTGGCAACATATTCCCTCCACTTAATCAACCTCTAATTCTAATTCCCATTTTCAGTTTCAGTCACTGACCAGTGCAATCACAGCTTAGACTTCATTTGTCACTTAAAACTCACCTACAGTATATTACCCATTTTGTGGTTTATCCACTCAGCCCATGAGCCACTCTCCCCTTCCTGAAGGTTATGACTGGAGAGAGAAGAGAGAGAGAGAACAATTGAGTTTCTGAAGATTTTCCAGGTCCTGTGAAATCCAGCTCAATTCTGTTCCTTGGGTTCTGTGAGATACCCAAGCGGCTTTCCAATAAATCACCCTTTGTTGCTTAAGTTAGCTTGAAGTAGGTTTCTAGAACAATTAACTCTACCATATATAAGAAAAAAAAATTCCTGTCAGAAGTGAATTGCAGTGAGTCTCAAGAGTTGAAGCATAAACATGAACTTGTGTTCCTTTTCTAATGACCCTTCCTCCTGAGTACTGGTTTGCTTAACAGTCTCGTGGCCAAGTCCACAATTTTCCAATCATTCTTGTTTAATAGTATACTCTCATTTCAATATTCAAGATTCTTTTATAGCTTCCATATCAAAGTCCGTTCTAGGCTCATCTCCTTGCCTCCAGCCTTTCTTCCTAAACTATGTCCCTCTCCACCTGTCCTAACTCAAGTTAAACCTGTTTTTGAACCTAGAGGCTTACAGTAAAGCAAAGGGCTTATCCTTTTATCTTTTTTTTTTTTAATGAACTTTCCCTTTATTTTCTCTCTTTGAGTCTCATATTCTTATACATCTCCTATGAAGGAAGCAAAGAGAGAATGAAGAAACCACTTAAGTAGTCAGAGGTATCTCTGCCATCTGCTACTGGCTACATGTGTGAACATTATATGGTTCTTATAAGCAATGTCTGGTTTTCTTGGAGCAATGTTCAGCTTCATGCCTATCTTTGCTACCAAAAGAACTCCTTCTAGAATGGAATCCATATTTCATCGGGACACTATCCCAACGTCATTTTCAGGTTGGATATTCCATTGTTTAGCCTGGAAAAACTGCAGTCTGATGGTTTCTGCCCTTCTGCTAGTCTCCATGACCCTTCATGTGGAGCCACAGGAATCCCTGACATGCTCTTGTTTACCCTTTAAGGGCTGCAGAGAAGTAAAATGAGTTGAAAATGGCCTCCATCTTCTTCTAAGGCACAATACATTATGATTATTTCAGGCTTGGCCCTCTTGACCAGTGTCTCATTAAAAAATGCTCAGTGAAATTTCTTCATTCAAACAGTAGCAAACATGAGTTGCTATATTAAAATATGCTCCCCAATTCAGAAAATACATGCCAAATAGCCCCTTCTCCATAATGGAGGAATAAGACTGAATGTGCAATGCTCTATACTGCTATGATCTCAGAACTCTTCCATAATAACTTTATTTCAGTATTCTACACTTCAGTGATGGCATTAGGAGATTCATATTCTGCCAATTTTCCCATTATCAGTCAAGGACTCAATATAAAACAGTTGGCACACTTAAATGAGAATAATTAGAGGAGGGTTTATTTACAAAGGAACCATTTATGGTGGGTAGGGTGTGACGGAACCAAAAAGGGATAGTGCAGGAGGCTGAGGCTGGCGCCATCCCTGGGCCCAAAGGAAAGAGGAAAGAGAGAAGTAACCAGCCGAAGGGTATGAAAACCCATAATATTATCCTTCCAGGGAAGAAAGAAGAGTGCATAAAGATAGAAAATAGATTTAAAGAGACCAAGTAGCTGTGTTGAGGAAACTCAAAGAAATTCAAGTTAACACAGAGAAGGAATTCAGAATCCTATCAGATACATTAACAAAGGGATTGAAATAATTTAAAAGAATCAAGAAGAAATTCTGAGGGTAAAAAATGTAACTGATATACTGAAGAGTGCATCAGAGTCTCTTTACAGAAGAATAGACTAAGCAGAAGAAAGAATTAGCTTGAAGACAGGCTATTTGAAAGTAGTCAAATAAAAAAATAAAGAAATAAAAAATGAAAATACACAATCAGAAAGGACAAAAGAAAAAAATAATAAAAAAGAATGAAGCATATCTATGAGATCTAGAAAACAGCCCCAAAGGGGCAAATCTAAGAGTTATTGGCCTTAAAGAGGAGGCAGAGGAAGAGATAGGAGTAAAAAGTTTAAAGGGATAATAACAGTAAACTTCCCAAACCTAGAGAAAGATATCAAAATCCTAATACAAGAAGGTTATAGAACACCAAGCAGATTTAACCCAAAGAAAACTACCTCAAGGCTTTTAATAATCAAACTACCAAGGGTCAAGCATAAAGAAACGATTCCAACAGCAGCAAGAGAAAAGAAACAAATAACATAAAATGGAGCTCCAATAGGTCTCACAGCAGACTTTTCAATGGAAATCTTACAGGCCAGGAGAGAGCGGCATGACATATTTAAAGTGCTGAAGGAAAAGACAACATTTACTCTAGAATAGTATGTATCATGAAAATATCCTTCAAACGTGAAGAAGAAATAAAGACTTCCCCAGACGGACAAAAGCTGAATGATTTCATCAACACAAGACCTGTTCTACAAGAAATGCTAACGAGTTCTTCAATTTGAAAGAAAAGGACTTTAATGAGCAATAAGAAATCATCTTACACTGGTAATAGTAAGTACACAGAAAAACACAGAATATTAAAACACTGTAACGGTGATTTGTAAACTACTCTTTTTTTTCCAGGTTCAAGCGATTCTCCTGCCTCAGCCTCCCACGTAGCTGGGACTACAGGCGTGTGCCACCACGCCCAGCTAATTTTTGTATTTTTAGTAGAGACAGGGTTTCACCATGTTGGACAGGATGGTCTCGATCTCTTGACCTCATGATCCACCCACCTCGGCTTCCCAAAGTGCTGGGATTATAGGCGTAAGCCACTGCGCCCAGCCTTGTAAACTACTCTTATACTAAATAAGACCAAAAGATCAACCAATTGAAAATAACTAAAACAAATTTTCAAGGCATGCGCAGTAAGTTAAGATATAAATAGAAACAACAAAAAGTTAAAATGTGGGGGACGAAGTTAAGGCGTAGAGTTATTATTAGTTTTCTTTTTGCTTGTTAGTTTAAACAAGCACTGTTAGGTTGTGATAACAGTGATAAGCTTAAAATAATGGCTTATAAAATAGTGTTGGAAAATCTCATGGTAACTCAAATCACAAACATACAACAAACAGACACAAAAGTAAAAAGCAAGAACTTAAATCACACCACCAGAGAAAATCACCTTTACTAAAAGGAAGACAAGAAGAAAGGAAAGGATGAAGAGAAGACCACAAAACAATCAGAAAACAAATAATAAAATGGCATGAATATTACTTATCAGTAATAACATTGGATGTAAATGTACTAAACTCCCCAATCAAAAGACATAAAACGAAGATTCAGTGATTTATCGCTTAGAAGAAACACACTTCATTTATTGAAGACACATATAGACTAGAAAGGATGTAAAAAGATATTCCATACCAATGGAAATTAAAAAGGAGCAGAAGTAGCTACACTTACACCAGACAAAATAGATTTCAAGACAAAAACTATAAGAAGAGACAAGGTCATTATATAATGATAAGGGGATCGACTCAGCAAGAGGATAACAATTACAAATGTATATGCATCCTAAGGAAAGATTACCAGAGCTAAAGAGAGAGACCAATAATAGCTGGAGACTCCAACACCCCACTTTTGGCACTGGAGAGATCTTCCAGACACAGAATCAATAAAGAAATATCACATTTAATCTGCACTATAGACCAAACGGACCTCATAAATATTTACAGAACATTTCATCCAACAGCTGCAGAATACACATTCTTTTCCTCAGCACATGAATTATTCTCAAGGATAGATCATATGTTAGGTCACAAAGCAAGTGTTAAAACATTCAAAAAATGGAAATAATATCAAGCATCTTCTCTGACTACAATGAAATAAAAGTAGAAATCAATAAAAGGAGAAATTTTAGAAACTATACAAATACATGGAAATTAATATGCTCCTGAATGACCAGTGGGTCAATGAAGAGGTTAAGGGGGAAATTGAAAAGTTTTCTGAAACAAATGTTAATGGAAACACAACATGCCAAAACCTGTGGGGTACAGCAAAAGAAGTACTAAGAGGGAAGTTTATAACTATAAACATCTACATCAAAAAAGAAAAAAAAAAACTTCAAATTACCTAACAATGCATCTCAAAGAACTAGAAAAGCAAGAGCAAACCAAACCCAAAATTAGTGGAAGAAAAGATAATAAAAATCAGAGCAGAATTAAAGATTTTGAAATAAAGTAGCACAAAAGGTCAATGAAACAAAAAGTTGGTCTTTGAAAAGATAAACAAAATTGACATATCTTTAGACAGACTAAGAAAAAAGAGAGGAGCCAAATAAATAAGATTAGAAATGAAAAATGAGACACTAGAAACAATGCCACAGAAATTCAAAGGATCATTAGTGGCTATTATGAGCAACTATATGCCAATAAATTGGAAAATCTAGAAGAAACTGATAAAATTCCTACATATGTACAACCTACCAAAATTGAACCAGGAAGAAATCTAAAACCTGAACAGACTAATAACAAGGTATGAGATAGAAGCTGTTAATAAAAAAAGAAAAATTTTCCCAGCAAAGAAAAAGCCAGGACCCAATGGCTTCACTGCTGAATTGTACCAAACATTTGGAGAAGAACTAATACCAATCCTACTCAAACTATTACAAAAAGTATAGGAGGAGGGAATACTTGCAAACTCATTCTATGAGGCTAGATTTACCCTGATACCAAAAGCAGACAAAGACGCACCAAAAAATAAAACTACAGGCCAATATTTCACTGATGAATATTGATGCAAAAATTCTCAACAAATACTAGCAGACAAAATTCAACAACACATTAAAAAGATCATTCATCATGACCAAGTGAGACTTATCCCTGGATGCAAGGATGGTTAAACATATGCAAATCAATCAATGTGATATATCATCTCAACAGAATGAAGGACAGAAGACATATGATTATTTCAATTGATGATTAAAAAGCACTTGATAAAATTTAACACCTCTTCATGATAAAAACCCTCAATAAACAAGATATAGAAAGAACATAACTCAATATAATAAAAGCCATATACAACAGACTTATGGCTAGTATCACACTGAATGGGGAAAACTGAAAGCCTTTCCTCTAAGATATGGAACAAGACAAGGAAGCCTACTTTTTTTTTTTTTAATTTTTTCTTTCTTTTTCAATAAGACTGCTCAAGGATCAAATATGCCCACTTTCATCACTGTTATCCAACATAGTACTGGAAGTCCTAGCTAGAGCAATCAGATAAGAGAAATAAATGAAGAGCATCCAAATTGGAAAGGAAGAAGTCAAATTATCCTTATTTGCAGATGATATGATCTTATATTTGGAAAAACCTAAAGACTCCACCAAATTAAAACTGATAAATTTAGTAAAATTGGAGGATACAGAAGCAACATACAAAAATCAGTAGGATTTCTATATGCCAACAGCAAACAATCTGAAAAAGAAATTAAGAAAGTAATCCTATTTACAATAGTTACAAATAAAATAAAATACCTAAGAATTAACTAAAGAAAAAATTGACACCCTAACATCCCAATTAAAAGAACTAGAGGCCAGGCGCGGTGGCTCACGCTTGTAATCCCAGCACTTTGGGAGGCCGAGGCGGGCGGATCACGAGGTCAGAAGATCGAGACCACGGTGAAACCCTGTCTCTACTAAAAAATACAAAAAATTAACCGGGTGTGGTGGCGGGCGCCTGTAGTCCCAGCTACTCGGAGAGGCTGAGGCAGGAGAATGGCGTGAATCCGGGAGGTGGAGCTTGCAGTGAGCCGAGATCACGCCACTGCACTCCAGCCTGGGTGACAGAACGAGACTCAGTCTCAAAAAAAAAAAAAAATAAATAAATAAAAAAAATAAAAGAACTAGAGAAGCAAGAGCAAACACATTCAAAAGCTAGCAGAAGGCAAGAAATAACTAAGCAGAACTGAAGGGGATAGAGACACAAAGAACCCTTCAAAAAGTCAATGAATCCAGGAGCTGGTTTTTTGAAAAGATCAACAAAATTGATAGACCGTTAGCAAGACTAATAAAGAAGAAAAGACAGAAGAATAAAATAGATGCAATAAAAAATGATAAAGGGGATATCACCACTGATCCCACAGAAATACAAACTACCATCAGAGAATACTATAATCACCTCTATGGAAATAAACTAGAAAATCTAGAAGAAATGGATAAATTCCTTGACACATACACCTTCCCAAGACTAAACCAGGAAGAAGTTGGATCTCTGAATAGACCAATGACAGGCTCTGAAATTGAGGCAATAATTAATAGCTTACCAACCAAAGAAAGTCCAGGACCAGACGGATTCACAGCCGAATTCTACCAGAGGTACAAGGAGGAGCTGGTACCATTCCTTCTGAAACTATTCCAATCAACAGAAAAAGAGGGAATCCTCCCTAACTCATTTTATGAGGCCAGCATCATCCTGATACCAAAGCCTGGCAGAGACACAACAAAAAAAGAGAATTTAGACCAATGTCCCTGATGAACATCCATGCAAAAATCCTCAATAAAATACTGGCAAAACAAATCCAGCAGCACATCAAAAAGCTTATCCACCATGATCAAGTGGGCTTCATCCCTGGGATGCAAGGCTGGTTGAACATATGCAAATCAATAAATGTAATCCAGCATATAAACAGAACCAATGAAAAAAACCACGATTATCTCAATAGATGCAGAAAAGGCCTTTGACAAAATTCAACAACACTTCATGCTAAAAACTCTCAATAAATTAGGTATTGATGGGATGTATCTCAAAATAATAAGAGCTATCTATGACAAACCCACAGCCAATATCATACTGAATGGGCAAAAACTGGAAGCATTCCCTTTGAAAACTGGCACAAGACAGGGATGCCCTCTCTCACCACTCCTATTCAACATAGTGTTGGAAGTTCTGGCCAGGGCAATCAGGCAGGAGAAAGAAATAAAGGGTATTCAATTAGGAAAAGAGGAAGTCAAATTGTCCCTGTTTGCAGATGACATGAATGTATATCTAGAAAACTCCATTGTCTCAGCCCAAACCCTCCTTAAGCTGATAAGCAACTTCAGCAAAGTCTCAGGATACAAAATCAATGTGCAAAAATCACAAGCATTCTTATACACCAATAACAGACAAACAGAGAGCCAAATCATGAGTGAACTCCCATTCACAATTGCTTCAGAGAATAAAATACCTAGGAATCCAACTCATAAGGGATGTGAAGGACCTCTTCAAGGAGAACTACAAACCACTGCTCAATGAAATAAAAGAGGATACAAACAAATGGAAGAACATTCCATGCTCATGGGTAGGAAGAATCAATATCGTGAAAATGGCCATACTGCCCAAGGTAATTTATAGATTCAGTGCCGTCCCCATCAAGCTACCAATGACTTTCTTCACAGAATTGCAAAAAACTATCTTAAAGTTCATATGGAACCAAAAAAGAGCCCGCATTGCCAAGTCAATCCTAAGCCAAAAGAACAAAGCTGGAGGCATCATGCTACCTGACTTCAAACTATACAACAAGGCTACAGTAACCAAAACAGCATGGTACTGGTACCAAAACAGAGATATAAACCAATGGAACAGAACAGAGCCCTCAGAAATGATGCTGCATATCTACAACTATCTGATCTTTGACAAACCTGACAAAAACAAGCAATGGGAAAAGGATTTCCTATTTAATAAATGGTGCTGGGAAAACTGGCTAGCCATATATAGAAAGCTGAAACTGGATCCCTTCCTTACACCTTATACAAAAATTAATTCAAGATGGATTAAAGACTTAAGTATTAGACCTAAAACCATAAAAACCCTAGAAGAAAACCTAGGCAATACCATTCACTACATAGGCATGGGCAAAGACTTCATGTCTAAAACACCAAAAGCAATGGCAACAAAAGCCAAAATTGACAAATGGGATCTAATTAAACTAAAGAGCTTCTGCACAGCAAAAGAAACTACCATCAGAGTAAACAGGCAACCTACAGAATGGGAGAAAATTTTTGCAATCTACTCATCTGACAAACGGCTAATATCCAGAATCTACAAAGAACTCCAACAAATTTACAAGAAAAAAACAACCCCATCAACAAGTGGGCAAAGGATATGAACAGACACTGCTCAAAAGAAGACATTTATGCAGCCAAAAGACACATGAAAAAATGCTCGTCATCACTGGTCATCAGAGAAATGCAAATCAAAACCACGATGAGATACCATCTCACACCAGTAAGAATGGCCATCATTAAAAAGTCAGGAAACAACAGGTGCTGGAGAGGATGTGGAGAAATAGGAACACTTTTACACTGTTTGTGGGACTGTAAACTAGTTCAACCATTGTGGAAGTCAGTGTGGTGATTCCTCAGGGATCTAGAACTAGAAATACCATTTGACCCAGCCATCCCATTACTGGGTATATACCCAAAGGATTATAAATCATGCTGCTATGAAGACACATGCACACGTATGTTTATGGCAGTGCTATTCACAATAGCAAAGACTTGGAACCAACCCAAATGTCCAACAA